>NC_086452.1:173453352-173753352 GCF_028390025.1 Pseudophryne corroboree
ATGGAAAGGTGATGCCGACTCAAAAAGACATATGGATGTTTTACCTTACAAGGGTGAGGAATTGTTTGGGGAGGGTCTCTCGGACCTGGTCTCCACAGCTACAGCTGGAAAGTCAAATTTTTTGCCTTTTATTCCCTCACAGCCTAAGAGAGCACCGTATTATCAAATGCAGTCCTTTCGATCACAGAGAAACAAGAAAGTCCGAGGTGCGTCCTTTCTTGCCAGAGGCAGGGGCAGAGGTAAGAAGCTGCACAACACGGCTAGTTCCCAGGAACAGAAGTCCTCCCCGGCCTCTACAAAATCCACCGCATGACGCTGGGGTTCCACAGGCGGAGCTAGGCCCGGTGGGGGCACGCCTTCGAAATTTCAGCCACAAGTGGGTTCACTCCCAGGTGGATCCCTGGGCGATATAAATTGTGTCTCAGGGATACAAGCTGGAATTCGAAGAGATGCCCCCTCACCGATACCTCAAATCGGCCCTACCAGTTTCCCCCCAGGAGAGGGAAATAGTGTTAGCTGCAATTCACAAATTGTATCTTCAACAGGTGGTGGTCAAGGTTCCCCTCCTTCAACAGGGAAGGGGTTATTATTCGACCATGTTTGTAGTCCCAAATCCGGACGGTTCGGTCAGACCCATATTGAATTTAAAATCCCTGAACATATACCTGAAAAGGTTCAAGTTCAAGATGGAATCGCTGAGAGCAGTCATCGCAAGCCTGGAAGGGGGGGATTTTATGGTGTCTCTGGACATAAAGGATGCATACCTTCATGTCCCCATTTATCCACCTCATCAGGCGTACCTCAGATTTGTGACCTTGGAAACCTGAAGCGTACCTCAGATTTGTGACAGGATTGTCATTACCAATTTCAGACGTTGCCGTTTGGTCTCTCCACGGCACTGAGAATATTTACCAAGGTAATGGCGGAAATGATGGTACTCCTGCGGAAGCAAGGGGTCACCATTATCCCGTACCTGGACGATCTCCTTATAAAAGCGAGATCAAGAGAGCAGTTGCTGAACAGCGTCGCGCTTTCTCTGGAAGTGTTACGGCAACACGGCTGGATTCTGAATATTCCAAAGTCGCAGTTGGTTCCTACGACTCGTCTGCCTTTCCTGGGCATGATTCTAGACACAGACCAGAAAATGGTTTATCTCCCGATAGAGAAAGCTCAGGAACTCATGACACTGGTCAGGAACCTATTAAAACCAAAACAGGTGTCAGTACATCACTGCACTCGAGTCCTGGGAAAGATGGTGGCATCATACGAGGCCATTCCCTTCGGCAGGTTCCATGCGAGGACTTTTCAATGGGACTTACTGGGCAAGTGGTCCGGATCACATCTTCAGATGCATCAGTTAATCACCCTATCCCCCAGGGCCAGGGTGTCACTCCTGTGATGGCTGCAGAGCGCTCACCTTCTGGAGGGCTGCAGATTCGGCATTCAGGACTGGGTCCTGGTGACCACGGACGCCAGCCTCCGAGGTTGGGGAGCAGTCACACAGGGAAGAAATTTCCAAGGTCTGTGGTCAAGTCAGGAGACTTGCCTTCACATCAACATCCTGGAACTAAGGGCCATATACAACTCCCTACGTCAAGCGGAGGAGACCCTGCTTCGCGACCAACCGGTTCTGATTCAGTCGGACAACATCAGCGCAGTGGCTCTTGTAAACCGACAAGACGGCACAAGGAGCAGGGTGGCGATGGCGGAAGCCACCAGAATTCTTTGCTGGGCGGAGAATCACGTAAGCGCACTGTCAGCAGTGTTCATCCCGGGAGTAGACAACTGGGAAGCAGACTTCCTCAGCAGACACGACCTCCACCCGTGAGAGTGGGGACCTCATCAGGAAGTCTTCACACAGATTACAAGTCGGTGGGAACTGCCACAGGTGGACATGATGGCATCCCACCTCAACAAAAAGCTACAGAGGTGTATTGCGCCAGGTCAAGAGACCCTCAGGCGATAGTTGTGGACACCGTGGGTGTTCCAGTCGGTCTATATATTTCCTCCTCTTCCTCTCATACCCAAGGTGCTGAGGATAATGAGAAAAAGAGGAGTGAGAACAATCCTCATTGTTCCAGATTGGCCACAAAGGACTTGGTATCCAGATCTGCAAGAAATGCTCACAGAGGACCCATGGCCTCTTCCTCTAAGACAGGACTTGTTGCAACAGGGGCCCTGTCTGTTCCAAGACTTACCACGGCTGCGTTTGACGGCATGGCGGTTGAACGGCGGATCCTAGCAGAGATAGGCATTCCGGATGAGGTCATTCCTACGCTGATAAAGGCTAGGAAGGACGTGACAGCTCAACATTATCACCGTATATGGCGAAAATATGTTGCTTGGTGTGAGGCCGGGAATGCTCCTACGGAGGAATTCCAGCTGGGCCGTTTCCTTCACTTCCTACAGTCCGGAGTGAATTTGGGCCTAAAATTGGGTTCCATTAAGGTCCAGATTTCGGCCCTATCTGTTTTCTTTCAAAAGGAGTTGGCTTCTCCACCTGAAGTTCAGACGTTTGTAAAGGGAGTGCTGCATATTCAGCCTCCTTTTGTGCCTCCAGTGGCACCTTGGGATCTTAACGTGGTGTTAAGTTTCCTGAAATCCCACTGGTTTGAAACACTTAAAACGGTGGAGTTGAAATATCTCACGTGGAAGGTGGTCATGCTATTAGCCTTGGCTTCGGCTAGGCGTGTGTCAGAGTTGGCGGCTTTGTCACATAAAAGCCCCTATCTGGTTTTCCATGTGGCTAGAGCAGAATTGCGGACCCGTCCACAATTTCTGCCGAAAGTGGTTTCATCTTTTCATATAAACCAACCTATTGTGGTGCCTGTGGCTACTACTGACTTGGAGGATTCAGAGTTGCTTGATGTGGTCAGGTTTTGAAGGTTTATGTAGCCAGAATGGCTAGGGTCAGGAAAACAGTCGTTGTTTATCCTGTATGCATCCAACAAGCTGGGTGCTCCTGCTTCAAAGCAAACTATTGCTCACTGGATCTGTAACACGATTCAGCAGGCTCATTCTGCGGCTGGATTGCCGCTGCCAAAATCAGTTAAGGCCCATTCCACTAGGAAGGTGGGCTCTTCTTGGGCGGCTGCTCGAGGGGTCTCGGCATTACAACTTTGCCGAGCGGCTACTTGGTCAGGTTCAAACACTTTTGCAAAGTTCTACAAGTTTGATATCCTGGCTGAGGAGGACCTTGAGTTTGCTCAATCGGTGCTGCAGAGTCATCCGCACTCTCCCGCCCGTTTGGGAGCTTTGGTATAATCCCCATGGTCCTTACGGAGTCCCCAGCATCCACTAGGACGTTAGAGAAAATAAGGTTTTACTTGACGGTAAATCTATTTCTCGTAGTCCGTAGTGGATGCTGGGCGCCCGTCCCAAGTGCGGACTTCTTCTGCAATGCTTGTATATAGTTATTGCTTCAATAAGGGCTATGTTATGGTTGCATCAGGGTTTGACCTGATGCTCTGTCGTTTGTCATACTGTTATACGGTGTGATTGGTGTGGCTGGTATGAATCTTGCCCTGGATTACCAAAATCCTTTCCTTGTACTGTCAGCTCTTCTGGGCACAGTTTCTCTAACTGAGGTCTGGAGGAGGGGCATAGAGGGAGGAGCCAGTGCACACCAGAACCTAAATTCTTTCTTAAAGTGCCCATGTCTCCTGCGGAGCCCGTCTATCCCCATGGTCCTTACGGAGTCCCCAGCATCCACTACGGACTACGAGAAATAGATTTACCGGTAAGTAAAATCTTTATTTATTATTATTATTATTATTATTATTATATATTTATTTATTATTATTATTTTTTTTTTTTTGCAGAATATAAAAAAAAAAAACCTTTAAATTCATACCTGCAAGTTCAAAAGCACATTGCCATAAATTCTCCCCCATATACCGGTTCCACATCTTTTACCACATTTTTGTGCTTTTTAGAGAAATTCACCTTAAAACTGTCATGTCAGTATTAACCATAATATGCTATTTAAATGCCTCCATGTGCCTGATTATACATTGTCTGGGGTGTTCCAAGAGGTTTTGCACTGTGTCCCAGCATTTTTAACTTAAAGGTGGATGAAAGGAAAAAAATTGTAATTGTGCTATGAAACTTATTTGGTAATTTGGAATTAAATTACAAGATTGCAGATATAAACTTTACAGCACATACTGGTGAATTAAATTGCCCCCAAAATGCAGTTACATTCAGCATACATTTAGAATACTAAGGGGTTGATTCAATAAGCTCGTCCCTGTTAGTCTGTCCAGCTACATGCCACACTTACGGTAGATCAGGACTTGCAAATTTTAGTTCCCATCCCCAAAGGACTATATACAAAAATCCACATGTCCTAGGCTAGATTGGGGCATGAGAGAAGGTGCCATTGCAAGCATTTCCACGCCATTGCAATAGCAATTTGCCCCCTTTATGGCTAATTGAATTTACCTTTTTAAATTAGCTTTTCTGAAACAATCCAGTATACTTATTTAGGAATTCAATTGTTTTTGGGAATCTGAAAGTAATGGGTGCCTAATGCAAAAGAAAAGCATCCAATGGTGCTTAGATTAACTCACGGGATATCATCACAGGAGACTCCAGCTATCCACCTGTTGATAGTGGACATATGTTAAGCTACTCCTGCGATTTATATAATAAATTTTCATCTTTTGCGGTATTTACTGTTTATTAATTTGAAATTACCTTGGTATTTATATTTGTGTTTGGAATACCTTATCTTGTCTGTCGCACTATATTTTAAATGCTCCATAATAAAGGTTAAATTTTACTGTCTCATTTTCTCAATAAGAGTGCCCCAGCATAGAGTAATGGGTGCCTGCCAGGAGCTATTCAGTTGTTTTGCCATCTGGCCCGAGTACCACGGGCAGCCATTATTTCTGCTCAAAAGCTCCTGAGGTGGTGCACAGAAATTGGTGAAAAGTTTGGCTTTTGGGCTCTCAAACTGACCCCTCAGCAACGTGCCCAATACTTTGCACAGGTTTACCCATTTTTGGGGAGCGATTTAATTGTTTTGGGTGCCTATTTTTCCAGTCTAAACAGAAAAGTATAGACGCCCAAACAATTGTCGGGATTCAATTGTGTTTAGGTGCCCATGTATATTGTGCATGTTCTGCACAAACAGACATGGCTTTTTTTTTTTTATACTAAAATCATTTTGGATAAGGTTAAATATATGTGCTTCACCTAATTTACTCATAAAAACCCCCCAACAATTTCTGAGCGTTTTATTGGGGGGGGGAAATCATCAGTTAAGTGGTTAAATGAAAATGCCAATCAACCTGCATGCTTGGAGGTGATAGGTAATAGAATAATTTACAGGCTTTGTAGTGATTTCAATTATAAATATAAATCTAGAGTATAATCTGATCCTAACAAGCAAAAGGCAGACGTGTCTGTAACCAGGAATACAAATAACCTTGATATTTTGATGTGTAAAGATACCTTGATGTGTCTCAAATGTGCTTCTCACTATGTAAGTGAGGTACGCATATGATTGACCAGCACTATCATACAGCCCTCATAACTTAAACATCATCGAATACAGTTTCCAGAATATATTGCAAAATTATCCATACATATCGCATATCATTGAAACATTTCTACACATGTGTTCTTTCTTTTTTCATTAATTCCTTTATGCATCTCCGAGCATATCCAAACATCCAGAGAAGAGATTACATCGGGAAAAAAGACCCTCAACAATAGGATAAGTATACTTTTGGGTCCTCTTTTCCATTATTCCCCTTTTCTCTATCGTCCTAGTGGATGCTGGGGTTCCTGAAAGGACCATGGGGAATAGCGGCTCCGCAGGAAAACAGGGCACAAAAAGTAAAGCTTTAGGATCAGGTGGTGTGCACTGGCTCCTCCCCCTATGACCCTCCTCCAAGCCTCAGTTAGATTTTTGTGCCCGGCCGAGAAGGGTGCAATCTAGGTGGCTCTCCTAAAGAGCTGCTTAGAAAAGTTTAGCTTAGGTTTTTTATTTTACAGTGAGTCCTGCTGGCAACAGGATCACTGCAACGAGGGACTTAGGGGAGAAGAAGTGAACTCACCTGCGTGCAGGATGGATTGGCTTCTTTGGCTACTGGACATTAGCTCCAGAGGGACGATCACAGGTACAGCCTGGATGGTCACCGGAGCCTCGCCGCCGGCCCCCTTGCAGATGCTGAAAAGAGAAGAAGGTCCAGAATCGGCGGCAGAAGACTCCTCAGTCTTCTTAAGGTAGCGCACAGCACTGCAGCTGTGCGCTATTGCTCTCAGCACACTTCACACGGCAGTCACTGAGGGTGCAGGGCGCTGGGAGGGGGGCGCCCTGGGAGGCAATGTAAACCTATTTTTTGGCAAAAAATACCTCACATATAGCCTCCGGGGGCTATATGGAGATATTTAACCCCTGCCAGAATCCGTTGAAGAGCGGGAGACGAGCCCGCCGAAAAAGGGGCGGGGCCTATCTCCTCAGCACACAGCGCCATTTTCCCTCACAGAAAGGCTGGAGGGAAGGCTCCCAGGCTCTCCCCTGCACTGCACTACAGAAACAGGGTTAAAACAGAGAGGGGGGGCACTAATTTGGCGTTAGAAATATATAAAAAGATGCTATAAGGGAAAACACTTATATAAGGTTGTCCCTATATAATTATAGCGTTTTTTGGTGTGTGCTGGCAAACTCTCCCTCTGTCTCTCCAAAGGGCTAGTGGGTCCTGTCCTCTATCAGAGCATTCCCTGTGTGTGTGCTGTGTGTCGGTACGTGTGTGTCGACATGTATGAGGACGATGTTGGTGAGGAGGCGGAGCAATTGCCTGTAATGGTGATGTCACTCTCTAGGGAGTCGACACCGGAATGGATGGCTTATTTAGGGAATTACGTGATAATGTCAACACGCTGCAAGGTCGGTTGACGACATGAGACGGCCGACAAACAATTAGTACCGGTCCAGACGTCTCAAAAACACCGTCAGGGGTTTTAAAACGCCCGTTTACCTTAGTCGGTCGACACAGACACGGACACTGAATCCAGTGTCGACGGTGAATAAACAAACGTATTCCTTATTAGGGCCACACGTTAAGGGCAATGAAGGAGGGGTTACATATTTCTGATACTACAAGTACCACAAAAGAGGGTATTATGTGGGATGTGAAAAAACTACCTGTAGTTTTTCCTGAATCAGATAAATTAAATGAAGTGTGTGATGATGCGTGGGTTCCCCCCGATAGAAAATTATTGGCGGTATACCCTTCCCCGCCAGAAGTTAGTGCGCGTTGGGAAACACCCCTTAGGGTGGATAAGGCGCTCACACGCTTATCAAAACAAGTGGCGGTACAGTCTATAGATAGGGCCGTCCTCAAGGAACCAGCTGACAGGAGGCTGGAAAATATCATATAAAAGTATATACACACATACTGGTGTTATACTGCGACCAGCGATCGCCTCAGCCTGGATGTGCAGAGCTGGGGTGGCTTGGTCGGATTCCCTGACTAAAAATATTGATACCCTTGACAGGGACAGTATTTTATTGACTATAGAGCATTTAAAGGATGCATTTCTATATATGCGAGATGCACAGAGGGATATTTGCACTCTGGCATCAAGAGTAAGTGCGATGTCCATATCTGCCAGAAGATGTTTATGGACACGACAGTGGTCAGGTGATGCAGATTCCAAACGGCACAAAGGTGTATTGCCGTATAAAGGAAGAGGAGTTATTTGGGGTCGGTCCATCGGACCTGGTGGCCACGGCAACTGCTGGAAAATCCACAGTTTTTACCCTAAGTCACATCTCTGCAGAAAAAGACACCGTCTTTTCAGCCTCAGTCCTTTCGTCCCTATAAGAGTCATATTTGCCCAGGGATAGAGGAAAGGGAAGAAGACTGCAGCACGCAGCCCATTCCCAGGAACAGAAGCCTTCCACCGCTTCTGCCAAGCTCTCAGCATGACGCTGGGACCGTACAGGACCCTTGGATCCTACAAGTAGTATCCCAGGGGTACAGATTGGAATGTCGAAACGTTTCCCCCTCGCAGGCTCCTGAAGTCTGCTTTACCAAGGTCTCCCTCCGACAAGGAGGCAGTATGGAAAAAAAAAAAATTCACAAGCTGTATTCCCAGCAGGTGATAATCAAATTACCCCTCCTACAACAAGGAAAGGGGTATTATTCCACACTATATTGTGGTACTGAAGCCAGAAGGCTAGGTGAGACCTATTCTAAATCTAAAAAAATTTGAACACTTACAAAGGTTCAAAGCAAGAGGGAGTCACTCAGAGCAGTGATAACGAACCAGGAAGAAGGGGACTATATAGTGTCCCGGGACATCAGGGATGCTTACCTCCATGTCCCAAATTTGCCCTTCTCACTAAGGGTACCTCAGGTTCGTGGTATAGAACTGTCACTATCCGTTTCAGACGCTGCCGTTTGGATTGTCCACGGCACCCCGGGTCTTTACCAAGGTAATGGCCGAAATGATGATTCTTCTTCGAAGAAAAGGCGTCTTAAATTACCCCTTACTTGGACGATCTCCTGATAAGGGCATAGTCCAGGGAACAGTTGGAGGTAGGAGTAGCACTATCTCGGATACTGCTACAACAGCACGGGTGGATTCTAAATATTCCAAAATCGCAGCTGATCCTGACGACACGTCTGCTGTGCCTAGGGATGATTCTGGACACAGTCCAGAAAAAGGTGTTTCTACCGGAAGAGAAAGCCAGGGAGTTATCCGAGCTAGTCAAGAACCTCCTAAAACCAGGAAAAGTGTCAGTGCATCATTGCACAAGGGTCCTGGTAAAAATGGTAGCTTCCTACGAAGCAATTCCATTCGGCAGATTTCACGCAAGAACTTTTCAGTGGGATCTGCTGGACAAATGGTCCGGATCGCATCTTCAGATGCATCAGCGGATAACCCTATATCCAAGGACAAGGGTGTCTCTCCTGTGGTGGTTACAGAGTGCTCATCTTCTAGAGGGCCGCAGATTCGGCATTCAGGATTGGATGCTGGTGACCACGGAGGCCAGCCCGAGAGGCTGGGGAGCAGTCACACAAGGAAAAAATTTCCAGGGAGTGTGATCAAGTCTGGAGACTTTTCTCCACATAAATATACTGGAGCTAAGGGTAAATTTATAATGCTCTAAGCTTAGCAAGACCTCTGCTTCAAGGTCAGCCGGTATTGATCCAGTGGGAAAAACATCACGGCAGTCGCCCACGTAAACAGACAGGGCGGCACAAGAAGCAGGAGGGCAATGGCAAAAACTGCAAGGACTTTTCGCTGGGCGGAAAATCATGTGATCGCACTGTCAGCAGTGTTTCATTCCGGGAGTGGAAACTGGGAAGCAGACTTCCTCAGCAGGCACGACCTCCACCCGGGAGAGTGGAAAATTCATCGGGAAGTTTTTCCACATGATTGTGAACCGTTGGGAAATACCAAGGTGGACATGATGGCGTCCCGTCTGAACAAAAAACGGGACAGGTATTGCGCCAGGTCAAGAGACCCTCAGGCAATAGCTGTGGACGTTCTGGTAACACCGTGGGTGTACCAGTCGGTGTATGTGTTCCCTACTCTGCTTCTCATACCTAAGGTACTGAGAATTATAAGACGTAGAGGAGTAAGAACTATACTCATGGCTCCGGATTGGCCAAGAAGGACTTGGTACCCGGAACTTCAAGAGATGCTCACAGAGGACTTATGGCCTCTGCCGCTAAGAAGGGACTTGCTTCAGCAAGTACCATGTCTGTTCCAAGACTTACCGCAGCTGCGTTTGACGGCATGGCGGTGGAACGCCGGATCCTAAGGGAAAAAGGCATTCCGGAAGAGGTCATTCCTACCCTGGTCAAAGCCAGGAAGGAGGTGACCGCACAACATTATCACCACATGTGGCGAAAATATGTTGCGTGGTGTGAGGCCAGGAAGGCCCCACGAAGAAATTTCAACTCGGTCGATTCCTGCATTTCCTGCAAACAGGAGTGTCTATGGGCCTCAAATTGGGGCCCATTAAGGTTCAAATTTCGGCCCTGTCGATTTTCTTCCAGAAAGAATTGGCTTCAGTTCCTGAAGTCCAGAAGTTTGTCAAGGGAGTATTGCATATACAACCCTCTTTTGTGCCTCCAGTGGCACTGTGGGATCTCAACGTAGTTCTGGGATTCCTCAAATCACATTGGTTTAAAACCAGTCAAATCTGTGGATTTGAAGCATCTCACATGAAAAGTGACCATGCTCTTGGCCCTGGCCTGGGCCAGGCGAGTGTCAAATTGGTGGTTTTTTTCTCAAAAAAGCCCATATCTGTTTGTCCATTCGGACAGGGCAGAGCTGCGGACTCGTCCCCAGTTCTCTCCCTAAGTTGGTGTCAGTGTTTCACCTGAACCAGCTTATTGTGGTGCCTTGCGCCTACTAGGGACTTGGAGGCATCCAAGTTGCTGGATGTTGTCAGGGCCCTGAAAGTATAGGTTCCAGGACGGCTGGAGTCAGGAAAACTGACTTGCTGTTATCCTGTATGCACCCAACAAACTGGGTGCTCTTGCTTCTAAGCAGACTATTGCTAGTTGGATGTGTAATACAATTCAGCTTGCACATTCTGTGGCAGGCCTGCCACAGCCAAAATATGTAAATGCCCATTCCACAAGGAAGGTGGGCTCATCTTGGGCGGCTGCCCGAGGGGTCTCGGCATTACAACTTTGCCGAGCTGCTACTTGGTCAGGGGCAAACACGTTTGCAAAATTCTACAAATTTGATACCCTGGCTGAGGAGGACCTGGAGTTCTCTCATTCGGTGCTGCAGAGTCATCCGCACTCTCCCGCCCGTTTGGGAGCTTTGGTATAATCCCCATGGTCCTTTCAGGAACCCCAGCATCCACTAGGACGATAGAGAAAATAAGAATTTACTTACCGATAATTCTATTTCTCGGAGTCCGTAGTGGATGCTGGGCGCCCATCCCAAGTGCGGATTATCTGCATTACTTGTACATAGTTACAAAAAATCGGGTTATTATTGTTGTGAGCCATCTTTCAGAGGCTCCGCTGTTATCATACTGTTAACTGGGTTCAGATCACAGGTTGTACAGTGTGATTGGTGTGGCTGGTATGAGTCTTACCCGGGATTCAAAATCCTTCCTTATTGTGTACGCTCGTCCGGGCACAGTATCCTAACTGAGGCTTGGAGGAGGGTCATAGGGGGAGGAGCCAGTGCACACCACCTGATCCTAAAGCTTTACTTTTTGTGCCCTGTCTCCTGCGGAGCCGCTATTCCCCATGGTCCTTTCAGGAACCCCAGCATCCACTACGGACTCCGAGAAATAGAATTATCGGTAAGTAAATTCTTATTTTTTTTCCCTCACAGACACAGTAGCGCCATCTTCTTCACAACCTTCACACTTTTCACTAGAATTTAATGGACTTTATTAGGATAAGTCCAACTGTGAAGTAAAGAGGCTGCCACTGTGTCAAGTAAAGCGCCAAGTAATACTCCAAAAAACCCACTTTCCAGGAATACAAATGTCATAAAATTTCAATAAAAAGAAATCCAGAGAGCAATAGATAAACAGATCCTATATGAGCATAATATGTCATGAATCCGGCCTGGAAGTGGCATCACAGGGAGTACAGCTGCTGGTGTCAGCTGGATAAAACTAAGCAGAGTGTTTAACATATAACATTATGCAGTGAGTTACATTTGAAATATTATATATATTATACTTGTGTTTTGATTTTTGTATTGTGACATTCGTGGAAAGGCAAAGCGTAAAATTCACGCTTTTCTATTACACAAACTGATTAAGGATAAAACATTGGGCGGGATGAAATGAAAAAACGTCCGAGTTCAGCCGACATCCCGCAAAGCAGCTGAACTAGGACTTCATTATATCCCGCCCATTGTTTTTTGTGGCATGATACAACAAACTGGTACCAGACAGGCTAATAAAATGAAGTATAGTTGTATTCTCATACACTTTCTGCAGGTATGCCAAACACATACTTGCCTACCTGACCCTCTCCATGAGGGAGAAAATGCTCTGTTCTTGGACTTTCCTGGTAATGTATGATTGCCATCACCTGTGGTGAGCTAGTTAATTGATAAGAAAGGTGTTTCACCACAGGTGATGGCAATCATACATTACCAGGAAAGTCCAGGAACAGAGCATTTTCTCCCTCATGGAGAGGGTCAGGTAGGCAAGTATGGCCAAACATTGAACTTTTCACACACTTTTTTTTTTTTAATTTTCTCGCACCTCTGGAGGCTGTGAGAGAAAAACGTGGTTCTCGCGGACAATGGTTGTCTGAGCGGAGCAACAATTAAATTGCTCCAATAGACGCCAGCACAATTGAATCTGCCCATACAATTTGACGGTAGATAAGAAGCACCTGACCCATCTGCGGTAGTCTGCCCTAAACACATGTACACACTAGGGTTATTTTTTTTTCAGGAGCCATTTAACCTACCAGTATATTTTTGAGATTGTGGGAGGAAACCGGAGTATTCAGAAGAAACCCAACAACTAGTATATTCTGGCCACTGGCATACCGTAACATACCCGGTTAGAACATGGCAGTCAGGGAACCTGCAAGTATATGTACGTGCTCTCTTGGAATAAGGTGCAAATAAATCTTGTGTGAATCCGTGCCGGATAGCGGATCAGTTGATCTCTTTATCTTGGTGTTTGCTGTCCACATGGAAAGCTAGGAAATATGTCATTGACCAGAATAAAATAATTATGCAGACCTAATTTTTGTGTGCCCATCTGTGCCATCTATTTCACCGTGTATGGGGTGCAGTTATTGTGTGGTTGGACGCTGCCTGCGCACCAGTTTGCAGTCATCGTTGCTGAATATGTGGGAAGTACCTTTGCTATAGCTACTGCTTTTGCCGCTTTCTTCCATAGGCCGTCCACGCGCTTGCTGGTCATTTGGTCAACGGGACCGTTCTCTATTTAGTATATGGCTACTATAAGTTGGAAAGATCCCAATGCACAAACAAAACAAGACTTTTACTGAAGGAATAATATATATATATATATATATATATATATATATATATAATTATAGTGGGTGAATACAATATGTGCATTAGTTATTACTGGAAGATTAAAAAAGCTTTCTCACATACAGCTTATTATTAGTGCTTCATAACCACAGTATAGCCTAGTATAATGTGGCTTTTTCTTGTACAGATGTGTCCTCATACACCTACCATTATCGCACCCTATGGTGCAATTCCTGAGCTGTGCACTCTTTCCTCAACTTAGCCATTTTTTGTCCCCCTTAATTATGCAATTTATCAGTTTTGCTGTTTTTTTTTGGTTCCTAGAGTGTTTTTATTTTTTTTCCAAAATGCCACATTTTACTTCGCAGACAGTGTAATAGTTAGAATTAGATTTTGGCACCATTGCTAAAAAAAAATGCAGTTTGGATGCCTAAAGCAGGACTCTGCCACATTCCTGCTCAACACTTCAGGAGAGTGTGAGCATAAATAAATAGGCGCCCGCAGCACTCGTGCGCAATCAGCACAACAATTGGATAGCTCTGTCATGCGCCCAAAAACAGTTGAATTCATCCCCTAGAATTAGGGGTCAATCTAATTAGCTGCAATGATTTTGTGGGTGCCAGTTACTCCCAGTAACACTCTCTCTGCACATGTTACATCTACCCCTCCTGCAGTGCAACATGGTTTTGCCCAATTGCTAACTTTTTTTGGTTTGATGACCAACCTGAATAAGGCCATAATCCTTTCCTATAATTTTTATAGTACAGTAAATATGATGGACAGGGTGACTAGTTACCAGAGTCAATGCTTGCCATGGGATTATACATTTCTTGCCCTGGTTACTGAGGAGACTCCTATTGGCACTTGTGTTACATTTACTAACCCCCCCATCCCCTGGCCCTGAACATTTATATATGTAAACAAAGGTTTTTGAACAGGTGAGGATGATTGTTTAAGAGGTATCAACAGTATATGAGTACAACATGTATGTATCCCTTAGAATGTAAGCTCTCACGAGTAGGGCCCTCTTCCCTCATGTGCTTATCCTTTTCTTATTTAATAATCCTCAACTGCCCAAATCCTGCAGTTCTTTGGCCACCTTGAAACTTATCTCTGTCGTTTACTGGTGTAGTTATGCTTAGTTACCCTGAACTTGTCCTATATTGTCTTCAACTGTAAGTTGCTTTTTTCCTGTTTTGATTATTTGTTTATGTACTCTGTAATTGGGCGCTGCGGAACCCTTGTGGCGCCATATAAATAAATGGCTAATAATAATTTAGTATATCTGGTTTCTGTGTGGTGTACATCAGGCCGTGATACATTTGTTTTAAGGAAATCCTTTCCTTAATTTCCTGATCTTTTATTATTAACCCTTTGCCCTCATAGCTGCTCTGCTCATCTGCATTTACTTGGAGGTGAACTGATCCTACATGCGTTCTCCCCTGAGTACTGTACGTCTGTCAGTGCAGCGCCTGCTTGATCAGAGTCACTGATCTATGATTAGTTACTTCCTGGTCAAATTTAAATTTGGCTTTTCAGAATGTCTGGCCATGTGCAGAGTCTTCTGGGGCATTGATTAGATTCCAGTGTCAGCAGACAGAGCAGAAAGCTCATTGCAGAGCTTTCTGCAGTCGCGTACACGGAGCCTTTTCCTCCAAATGCAGCATGACATGGGGGTGCTTGGAGAACGATAAATGTCCTGATTCATTTGGGGCACTTGTCCCCAGGCTTTAGGAGCCATGGCCCCTGGTGTATTCAAAGTCTGCAGTTATTCTAGGTCCTTTTAGGCAGTTTAGATAACCAATTGTCAGTAAGTGGTGAGGGTGAACTGCCAATATATATTATTAATCCCTCAGAGATCTGTTATGTTTTTGACATGGTAAAAGAGTGTGTCTGTGTTTGCAATCTAGGTTCACAAAGTATCAGTGTACAGTATTTATTAATGACCTTAACGGATGCCTGAGAATGGGAGGAATGCTTTGTGCCAAAATGAAGACAAGGACCTGTGCGCTTGGAGTCTTTGTGGATGGATGATTTGTTCATTATAGCAAGAGTTGTTTTATGATTATCTCATTCATGTGTCATTGCAGTATCTTAATTCTGATAAGCTGAGACTGGGGATTTCAGTACAAGCAAGGGAAGATGAAACTTGATAATGTAAAGGAGAATGTGTTACATAATATTAAGGAGGCCACAGCTGGTGCTATCAACAAGTATTGGGATTGAAATGATTGAATGTAAACAAAGAGTGCTATTCAGTTGTTTTCACACCAGCAGCCACTAGATTGCGTCCAACGGAGAAATTAAATATTTGCTCCGTTCGGGCACGATGGCTGTCGTTGCCATTTCTGCTTGTACCCCCTGGGTGAGAGCTCAAACAGGACTTTTTGCGCCGCACCCATTAGCAGAACTCTACTAAACCTGTTTTCTCTGGCCATGATAAGTGTGATAAAAAAGATCAATTGAATATCGCACCGCAATCTCCCGTCACTTTAGACGGGGGTGATAGGGTACGATATAACAATTTAATATCACCCTTAGACTAAAGGGGAAGTTGAAGACCTCTGTGTATCTTAAACTGGGCATACACGGTTAGATAAAATGTCTGTCAATCAGACAAACATTTTATCTGGCTGCCATCAGATATCATGGGCATACATTGTGAGATATCGGTGTATGGCCACACCATATGATTGACTCTGATCACTCACATCCATACACTAGTTATCTGGGTGGGGTGTGGACCATCAAATTGACAGTGTCTAGGTCGACAATGTTTAGGTTGACCACTATAGGTCGACAGTCGCTAGGTCGACAGGGTTTCTAGGTCGACATGAGTTGTGGGTTGTTGTTTTTTTGGTGTCGTTTTCTTCGTAGAGTGACCGGGAACCCCAATTAGTGCACCGTGTCCCCTCGCATGGCTCGCTTCATTCGCCATGCTTCAGGCAAGGTTATCGTTCCAATCGTAGTCCACGTGGATCGTTAAGTATGAAAAAGTAAAAAAAAAGAAAAAATGTGAAAAACTCATGTCGACCTTTTGATTTGTCGACATAGGAAACCCTGTCGACCTAGTAACTGTCAACCTTTAGTTGTCGACCTAAACCTTGTCGACCTAGACAGTGTCGATCTTCAGACCGTATTCCATCTGGGTGATCTGCTGATATTAACAATTCAGTTGTAAGTGCACACAACAGCCATTATTTAGCACAAGAATGCATAGGATTGCCTGTGTTAAAGAGCTTCTCCCCTGCTAAGTGCCACCTGCGATGCATTTGCGTAATATCCGGTCCCTGAAGCCCTACTTAATGTGGGTCTCTGGTCGCACCTCCGTAGATGAGAAATCTGCAATGAGTGCAGCATCTCAAGGCTATTCACAGGAAGTAATTGAATAGCTCCCAGACAATTTCCTGCGTAACAATTGAATCTCACCCATAAAGCAAATCAGGATGAATCTTTGTATTTGCCTCTAGCCATAACTGTTGCCTCGTTGCTGTATGGTGTCTTGTTTAATAACACTTTATAATTAATCCAATGTTTCAGTTACTATAAGAAGGAACCATTTTTTAATTTGCCAGTGACATAATATAAATCTTTCTTAATAAGCTGGTGTTACTAATGCAATAGCTTCTATGTTTTTCTCATGAGCAACCCATTCTACTAAGTGCAGTGCTAAGATACCTTATTCCGTGTACAGAATACATTATGTTATTGTGTAAGGTTTTCTGCTTGTTACTTCTAGATAAGCAGATAAACAGTAGTTTAGATTTTATGTTCCTGAAGGGGTTAAGCTTTGATAAGCTTGTGCTCAATTAACTTAGCTTCTTCCATATCGATTAAGAGTCTAAGGCATTTGAGATCCTAGGCTATAATAGATAGTATTGTATTAAGGTGAGGAATTGGACATAATAAGTAACCAGTTCTAAGAGGGTCATATTGATTAATGCGTTTAATCTGCTTCATCTGTAACTTTCATGTCTGCTTTGCTTTGTCTAATTTTTCTAAAAGCAGACGAAACAGCAGCTCCAGTGCAAATTGTTAATAATTCTGGCCAGGGAAATTCAGTTTACACTCTGTAAATTCCCTAAGCTGCATATAGGGAGCTGGATGTTTCATATGAACCTTAGGCCATGTGGCTTCAGGATCTGCCAGTTCAGAGCTCATCGTTGTTAAACCAGTGTATTAGCGGCCACAAAGCTCCTAACTAAATTATTATATGTAATGTGGCAAATCTTAGGATTCCCAAAGGATATAAATTGTTGATTACAGTGCACTGAAGTTCAACCTCTGTATCTATCTCTATAGATTCAGTTTGTTTACAGACTTATTTACGTATACCAGTAGGAAAGTTTATTCTATACCAGACATGCCCGAACTGCGGCCCTCCAGCTGTCGTGAAACTACACATCTCAGCATGCCTGGACACAGCTTTAGCATTCTCTGACAGCAAAACTGTGTCAGGGCATGCTGGGATATGTAGTTTCACAACAGCTGGAGGGCTGCAGTTTGGACATGCCTGTTCTATACTATGGGGGGAAATTAATTCTGCATGAAGTACGCAATGTGGCGTCCCAGATTGGTACCTTCTCACCCACCGGTATCGCAAGTTTTCCCTCATATCCCATAGAAGTGAGAAAGGAAACTTGCGATGTCTTTACTACCAGAAATTGCTGATATGGGGGGAATTCATTTGTTTTTGGGCGTCCAACAAGACTATATTCAATGGTTTTGCTGAAGGTCACGAGTGCCTCGGGCGCCTATTGCTTATTATGCGTTCTGTGCCCAATTGCATCGGGTTTAGGTGCATAAAGCAGATAAACTCATGTCAAGTACTGGGTGTGCTGCGTTTGGGTCTCCCAAAAGCCTGGCTTTGGCCAGATTTCTCCACCTCAGGAGTGGTGCAAGCAGAAATAATGGGAGCCTGGGGCCTTCGTGACCATTGGCAAAACACCTTAATATTGCTCGTTGGGTGCCCAATAACAATTGAAATCCCCCTGTGTGAGCATGTGGATATTGTGTTCAATTGACAGATGCACAGCAGCTCTGCAGGGTTTGAGAAGGAGACCGGCGGTATTCAGGCTGCTGTAACCAGATTTCTTTTTGTGAGCATCAGAGTGCAGTAGTGCAGGAAGAAATCCAAGATCGGGCCACCATTACTGACCTCTGTACCTCAATAAAACAAATAATAAAAATATATTTTTTAGTCCTTTAATGATTATCCCATCAGGACTGGCCATAAATCAGCTTTACTGTTGATTGGGAGAGCAAGGTTGGAGTAACTGTTACGATTACTGCCTCACAGCACTCTGGTCATGATTTTGGTGGTCATATCTGTGCAGAGTTTGTATGTTTTCTTTTTTTTTTCTTTTTTTACGTGGGTTTCTCCCAGTGCTCCAGCTTCCTCCCACAATCCAAAAACATACTGTTAGTTTAATTAGATTCTGACAAAATAAAAACCCATAAAACTTATGGTGCTTACACATGGTGCGATTTGTCCTTACGATTTTGACCATATAGTCAAAATCGTAAGTAAAATTAGTGCAAATCGCAGTGTATGTATGCTCTTGCGATGCTGATGCGCGCTCTCGCGGGATCAGCATTGTAATGATAGTAAAAATAGACTGTGCAGACAGGGTCAATATTTGCTAGATCGGAGGCTCATGTCTTCAGTCAGTTTCTAGTCGATATCGTCCATAAGCCGAATTCACACCGTGTGTATGCACCATTAGAGCTAGATTTACTAAAGCTTTTAAAAATTAAAACAGGTGATATCCGTAGTAACTAAGAAAATTCTAGCTATCATTTCTATATTGCATCCTAGACATTGAACTGACTGATATGGGCAACAACACCACTTTTCATTTTTGGAAGCTTTAGTTAATCTACCCCCTATTGATTGTGTATATATGGTGGTTCCAAAATTCGGTCCTCAAGGCACCCCAACAGTCCAGGTTTTAAGGCTATAGATGCTTAAGCATAAGTGACTTAGGGGTTTATTCATGAAGCAGTGAAAAGTGTGGAGAAGTGAGCCAGTGGAGAAGTTGCCCATGGCAACCAATCAGCATTGCCATTTTATAGTTTGCATAATATACAATTGTACAAGGAAGCTGATTGGTTGCCATGGGCAACTTCGCCACAGGCTCACTTCTCCACTCTGTTCACTGCTTCATGGATAGACCCCTTTGTTTTTCAGTCAGTTTGGTTATGTCATCTGTGCACAAACATGGATATCATTAAAACACGGATTGCTAGGGTACATTGAGGGCCGAATTTGGGCAGCTCTGTGGTAGGAAATACAGATGTTTAATTCCACTTAGACAGGAACTGTATTGAATGACTAAATCTTCCTTGTAACAAGCGAAGTGATGTGTGCGCTGATATATAAATAACTGTTAATAAATAAATGTGAATGCAGTAGGGAATATACATTGTATAGTGGCATACACACTCTGCAATATGGACTATGGGGTATATTCAATTGAAGTCGAAAGCTGCCATCTGTCCCCTTCCGACCTATTCATTCTAACCCCAAATAAGTCAAGGAATTTGACTTATCGAAAAGCACGTGGATCGGTGGAATAGCTGCCGATCCACATGCTTGTGTCGAAAACAGGTTTTGGCCCCCTTTTCGACCATCTCAATTCGACTTTAAAAAAAGACGAATTGAGATGTGGGAGCAGAGACGGGGGAGAGCAGTGCCGGATGGATGTATCACAGCCACCTCTCACACCAGCGTCCACCTGGCTCCAGCAAGCGAGACCTCGCTTGCTGGAGCTGGGTGGACACTGCCGTGCGCGTTGGCTGTGATGGGGGAGAGCAGCGCTACAGCAGCAGCAGCGTAGGCGTAGGTTGTGTCACAGCCGCCGCTTACAGCAGCGGCCACCCGGCTCCAACAAGCGAGGTCTCGCTTGCTGGAGCCGGGTGGACGCTGCTGTGAGCGGCGGCTGTGATACAGCAGGCTACACTGCTGTAGCGCTGCTCTCCCCGTCTCATCTCCCGCATCTCAATTCGAGTCAAATTGAAATTGCATTGAATAGCCAAGGTCGGATCCATTTAGACAAATGAATGTTGGAATGGATCCGACATCAATTGAATATACCCCTATAAAGTCCGTATCGGTAGAAAACATAGTACATATTGCACTGTGTGTAAACAGTTTGCGATGCCGATGCGTGCTCCCGCAGAGTCTGTATCGCAGGAATAAATAGACTGCAGGCAGCTCTGTTTTGACTAGAAAACGTACAATCTACAATGAGCTATTTCTAGTATAGTCGAAATCGTCCATAGCCAAAATCACACCGTGTGTACAGTCAACGACGGTGGTTCTGGGCTCCGGGGAGTTCAAGGGAAATCGCATAGTCAAAATCGGACATAGCCAGAATCGCACCGTGTGTATGCACCCTAAGTTCCACGTGGGCAGGGACTGATGTGAACGACTAATTATTCTCTGTAAAGTGCTGTGTAATATGTATGCACCACAAATAACTGGTGATAATTAAAGTGAAACTTCACAGGGCTACTTCAGCATAAATGGTGAAATGAATCTAAAATAAAATGCTGACTTTTTAAAGTCTTCTCTTTTTTTTTTTTTTTTTTCTCTCGCAGGAGTGTAGCATTTATGAACCTGTTTTAAAATGTGACCAGATGTAATTGTGCAGCTGCATTGTATGGTGACATGCAATGTAGTTGTTTAGCCAGCCACTGATAAACAAGATCTGTCTATTTTTTGTCCATTCACAAGCAAGCCATTGTGTTCAGACCACCTGCCAATAATCAACACTTCACTATAAGTGTATGTTGTTTAAATTAAAAAATGAATAAAAAGATAGATATGTAGATATAAGGGAAATTCAATTAGCCGCAGGGTTTACCCCCACAGTTAATTGAATAGTTATTCAATTAAATACAGTAGCTTTTTTCCTGTGTGGTAAAGCATCTGGAAACTGCACGTTAAATGGAGAGGGGTGCATATAACACAGCTGCAAGATAAGCCTTCTGGGGATTTGCATGTGGGGTTCCTGCAGCTGATTACATTGGGCAACGGAATCGATTAGCTGCGCGGTAAAGGGGGATACTCACGGAGCGATAATCTAAGCAATCTGACTAGATTGCTTAGATTTTAAGCATGATCGCTCCGTGTGTACCCCCTACAGCGATAGCGATGCGGTTCTAGATTGGCCTGCCATGCAGGCTAATCTAGCAGGTCGCTCATTTCACCCGCTGGGTCGCTCATTTCACCCGTGTCTCCCCCCACACGCTCAGCACACATCACGCTGTGCTGAGCGGTGGTAGAGATGTGTGCTGAGCGGTTCGCTCAGCACACATCTCTCCCACATCGGCCCGTGAATATCGGCCTTAAGACCACTTTCAGATATGCCTTGAAATCCCAGGTTTATGTACGTGAACGTGCATCGACCCAGGATTTTGGTATGTCTGAATGCAACTGCCGGGTCCGCGACCCTTCTCCCGACCAGGGTCATCGAACTCAGGCACGTGAATTTGCCTGCATGCTAAATCCAGCAATTTCCGGTGTCTCGTGTATGAAAAGGTTTAATTGAATTCTCACCAGTGGTGGTATGTAATGCCGCCCGAGTCCGGCGGCCGTGCAGGATGCCGGCTGAACTTGGACTTTTTTTAAAGGGGCAATCACTTGCAAGGCATTTGCCTTGTAAGTGATTGCCCCTTTAAAAAAATGTCCACGTTCGGCCGGCATCCCGCACTGCCGCCAGACTCTGGCGACATTACATACCACTGCATATATATATATATATATATATATATATATATATATATATATATATATATATATATATATATATATATATATATATAATATATTTCTCTAACGTCCTAAGTGGATGCTGGGACTCCGTAAGGACCATGGGGAATAGCGGCTCCGCAGGAGACAGGGCACAAAATAAAAGCTTGAGATATCAGGTGGTGTGCACTGGCTCCTCCCCCTATGACCCTCCTCCAAGCCAGTTAGATTTTTGTGCCCGGCCGAGAAGGGTGCAAACTAGGTAGCTCTCCAGAGCTGCTTAGAATAAAAGTTTAGTTAGGTTTTTTTATTTTCAGTGAGTCCTGCTGGCAACAGGCTCACTGCATCGTGGGACTAAGGGGAGAAGAAGCGAACTCACCTGAGTGCAGAGTGGATTGGGCTTCTTAGGCTACTGGACGTTAGCTCCAGAGGGACGATCACAGGTTCAGCCTGGATGGGTCACCGGAGCCGCGCCGCCGTCCCCCTTACAGAGCCAGAAGAGACGAAGGTCCGGTGAAAGCGGCGGCAGAAGACATCCTGTCTTCAAGACTAAGGTAGCGCACAGCACCGCAGCTGTGCGCCATTGCTCTCAGCACACTTCACACTCCGGTCACTGAGGGTGCAGGGCGCTGGGGGGGAGGGCGCTGGGGGGGAGCGCCCTGAGACGCAATATAACACACATATACCTTAGCTGGCAAAAGGAATACATCACATATAGCTCCAGGGCTATATGGATGTATTTTTTCCCCTGCCATTTTACACAAAAAAGCGGGAGTTAAGGACGTCGTGAAGGGGCGGGGCCTATCTCCTCAGCACACTGGCGCCATTATTCCCTCACAGCTCCGCTGGAAGGACGGCTCCCTGATTCTCCCCTGCAGTACTGCATCTGATTCAGGGTAAAAAATAGAAGGGGGGGCATTTTGGCAGCAAATAACTAGATTAACAGCAGCTATAAGGGATTAACACTTATATAAGGTTATCCCTGTATATATATATAGCGCTGGGTGTGTGCTGGCAGACTCTCCCTCTGTCTCTCCAAAGGGCTAAGTGGGGTCCTGTCCTCTATCAGAGCATTCCCGGTGTGTGTGCTGTGTGTCGGTACGCGTGTGTCGACATGTATGAGGAGGAAAATGAGGTGGAGGCGGAGCAGTTGCCTGTGTTAGTGATGTCACCCCCTAGGGAGTCGACACCTGACTGGATGATTGTGTTTAAGCAATTAAGTGATAATGTCAGCAATTTACAAAAAACTGTTGACGACATGAGAAAGCCGGCAAATCAATTAGTGCCTGTTCAGGCGTCTCAGACACCCTCAGGGGCCCTAAAACGGCCGCTACCTCAGTGGGTCGACACGGATCCAGATACAGATACTGAATCTAGTGTCGACGGTGACGAGACAAACGTAATGTCCAGTAGGGCCACACGTTACATGATCACGGCAATGAAAGAGGCATTGAACCTTTCTGACACTACAAATACCTCAAAGGCGGGTATTATGTGGGGTGTGAAAAAACTGCCAATAGTTTTTCCTGAGTCTGAGGAAATAAATGAGGTGTGTGATAAAGCGTGGGTTTCCCCCGATAAAAAACAGCTAATTTCTAATAAGTTATTAGCACTATACCCTTTCCCGCCAGAGGTTAGGGCACGGTGGGAAACACCCCCTAGGGTAGAAGGCGCTCACACGTTTATCTAAACAAGTAGCGTTACCGTCCCCTGATACGGCCACCCTCAAAGAACCAGCTGATAGGAGGCTGGAAAATATCCTGAAAAGTATATACACACATACTGGTGTTATACTGCGACCAGCAATCGCATCAGCCTGGATGTGCAGTGCTGGAGTCGCATGGGCGGATTCCCTGACTGAGAATATTGATACCCTGGATAGGGACAATATTCTGTTAACTATAGAACATTTAAAGGATGCATTGCTATACATGCGTGATGCGCAGAGGGATATTTGTACCCTGGCATCAAGAGTAAGCGCAATGTCCATCTCTGCCAGAAGAGCATTATGGACCAGACAGTGGTCAGGGGACGCAGATTCCAAACGGCACATGGAAGTATTGCCGTATAAGGGGGAGGAGTTATTTGGGGCTGGTCTAACAGACCTGGTGACCACGGCAACGGCTGGAAAATCCACCTTTTTACCCCAGGTTACTTCACATCAACAGAAAAAGACACAGTCTTTTCAAACTCAGTCCTTTCGTTCCCATAAGTACAAGCGAGCAAAAGGTCACTCTTTTCTGCCCAAGGGCAGAGGAAGAGGAAAAAGGCAGCACCATGCAGCCGCTTCCCAGGAGCAGAAGCCCTCCCCTGCTTCTGCCAAGTCTTCAGCATGACGCTGGGGCTTTACAAGCAGACTCAGACACGGTGGGGGCCCGTCTCAAGTATTTCAACGCGCAGTGGGCTCACTCGTAAGTGGATCCCTGGATTCTACAGGTAGTATCACAGGGGTACAAACTGGAATTCGAGGCGTTTCCTCCTCATCGGTTCCTGAAGTCTGCTTTACCAAAGTCTCCCTCCGACAGGGAGGCAGTTCTGGAAGCCATTCACAAGCTGTACTCCCAGCAGGTGATAATCAAGGTACCCCTCTTACAACAGGGGAAGGGGTATTATTCCACACTATTTGTGGTACCGAAGCCGGACGGCTCGGTGAGACCAATATTAAATCTAAAATCTTTGAACACTTACATAAAAAGGTTCAAATTCAAGATGGAGTCACTCAGAGCGGTGATAGCGAACCTGGAAGAGGGGGACTATATGGTGTCGCTGGACATCAAGGATGCTTATCTCCACGTCCCAATATATCCTTCTCACCAAGGGTACCTCAGGTTTGTAGTACAAAACTGTCATTATCAGTTTCAGACGCTGCCGTTTGGATTGTCCACGGCGCCTCGGGTCTTTACCAAGGTAATGGCCGAAATGATGATTCTTCTACGAAGAAAAGGCATCTTAATTATCCCTTACTTGGACGATCTCCTGATAAGGGCAAGAACCAAGGAACAGTTAGAAGTCGGAGTGGCACTATCTCAGGTAGTGCTAAGTCAGCACGGATGGATTCTAAATATTCCAAAATCGCAGCTGATTCCAACGACACGTCTACTGTTCTTAGGAATGATTCTGGACACAGTCCAGAAGAAGGTGTTTCTCCCGGAGGAGAAGGCCAGGGAGTTATCCGAGCTAGTCAGGAACCTCCTAAAACCAGGACAGGTCTCAGTGCATCAGTGCACAAGGGTCCTGGGAAAAATGGTGGCTTCTTACGAAGCGATTCCATTCGGAAGATTCCATGCAAGAACTTTTCAGTGGGATCTACTGGGAAAATGGTCCGGATCGCATCTTCAGATGCATCAACGGATAACCCTGTCGCCAAGGACGTCTCTCCTGTGGTGGCTTCAGAGGGCTCATCTACTAGAGGGCCGCAGATTTGGCATTCAGGATTGGATCCTGGTAACCACGGATGCCAGCCTGAGAGGCTGGGGAGCAGTCACACAGGGAAGGAATTTCCAGGGCTTGTGGTCAAGCATGGAAACATCTCTTCATATAAACATTCTAGAACTAAGGGCCATTTACAATGCCTTAATTCAAGCAAAACCTCTGCTTCAGGGTCAGGCGGTGTTGATCCAGTCGGACAACATCACGTCAGTCGCCCACATAAACAGACAGGGCGGCACGAGAAGCAGGAGGGCAATGGCAGAAACTGCAAGGATTCTTCGCTGGGCGGAAAATCATGTGATAGCACTGTCAGCAGTGTTCATTCCGGGAGTGGACAACTGGGAAGCAGACTTCCTCAGCAGACACGACCTTCACCCGGGAGAGTGGGGACTTCACCCAGAAGTCTTCCACCAAATTGTACACCGTTGGGAAAGACCAAAGGTGGACATGATGGCGTCACGTCTAAACAAAAAACTGGACAGATATTGCGCCAGGTCAAGGGACCCTCAGGCAATAGCAGTGGACGCTCTGGTAACGCCGTGGGTGTACCAGTCAGTGTATGTATTCCCTCCTCTGCCCCTCATACCGAAAGTATTGAGAATCATAAGAAGGAGAGGAGTAAGAACTATACTCGTGGTTCCGGATTGGCCAAGAAGGTCTTGGTACCCGGAACTTCAAGAGATGCTCACGGACGAACCGTGGCCTCTACCTCTAAGACAGGACCTGCTACTGCAGGGACCTTGTCTGTTCCAAGACTTACCGCGGCTGCGTTTGACGGCATGGCGGTTGAACGCCGGATCCTGAAGGACAAGGGCATTCCAGAAGAAGTCATCCCTACTCTGGTAAAAGCCAGAAAGGAAGTAACCGCAAAACATTATCACCGCATTTGGCGTAAATATGTTGCGTGGTGTGAGGCCAAGAAGGCCCCTACACAGGAATTTCAACTGGGTCGTTTCTTGCATTTCCTGCAAACAGGACTGTCTATGGGCCTAAAATTAGGGTCCATTAAGGTTCAAATTTCGGCCCTGTCGATATTCTTCCAGAAAGAACTGGCTTCAGTACCTGAAGTTCAGACATTTGTGAAAGGGGTGCTGCACATACAGCCTCCTTTTGTGCCTCCAGTGGCACCTTGGGATCTCAATGTTGTGTTGAGATTTCTAAAATCACACTGGTTTGAACCATTGTCTACGGTAGATTTAAAATATCTCACGTGGAAGGTGTCGATGCTGTTGGCCTTGGCTTCAGCTAGGCGTGTGTCAGAATTGGCGGCTTTATCATGTAAAAGCCCTTACCTAAATTTTCATTCTGACAGGGCGGAATTGAGGACTCGTCCTCAATTTCTACCTAAGGTGGTTTCTGCATTTCACATGAACCAACCTATTGTGGTACCTGCGGCTACTAGGGACTTAGAGGACTCTAAGTTGCTGGACGTTGTCAGGGCCTTGAAAATATATGTTTCCAGGACGGCTGGAGTCAGGAAAACTGACTCGCTGTTTATCCTGTATGCACCCAACAAGCTGGGTGCTCCTGCTTCAAAGCAGACGATTGCTCGTTGGATTTGTAGTACAATTCAGCTTGCACATTCCGTGGCAGGATTGCCACAGCCAAAATCAGTAAAAGCCCATTCCACAAGGAAAGTGGGCTCATCTTGGGCGGCTGCCCGAGGGGTCTCGGCTTTACAACTTTGCCGAGCAGCTACTTGGTCAGGGGCAAACACGTTTGCTAAATTCTACAAATTTGATACCCTGGCTGAGGAGGACCTGGAGTTCTCTCATTCGGTGCTGCAGAGTCATCCGCACTCTCCCGCCCGTTTGGGAGCTTTGGTATAATCCCCATGGTCCTTACGGAGTCCCAGCATCCACTTAGGACGTTAGAGAAAATAAGATTTTACTTACCGATAAATCTATTTCTCGTAGTCCGTAGTGGATGCTGGGCGCCCATCCCTAGTGCGGATTGTCTGCAATACTTGTATATAGTTATTGTTACAAAAAATTTGGGTTATTATTGTTGAGCCATCCTTTCAGAGGCTCCTTTAAATTTATCATACTGTTAACTGGGTTCAGATCACGAGTTGTACGGTGTGATTGGTGTGGCTGGTATGAGTCTTACCCGGGATTCAATATCCTTCCTTATTATGTACGCTCGTCCGGGCACAGTATCCTAACTGGCTTGGAGGAGGGTCATAGGGGGAGGAGCCAGTGCACACCACCTGATATCTCAAGCTTTTATTTTGTGCCCTGTCTCCTGCGGAGCCGCTATTCCCCATGGTCCTTACGGAGTCCCAGCATCCACTACGGACTACGAGAAATAGATTTATCGGTAAGTAAAATCTTATTATATATATATATATATATATATATATATATATATATATATATATATATATATATATATATATATATATATATAATATATATAATATATATGTATATATGTGTATGTATATTTAATTCTTTGTTTTTAGGAGGATATACATATATTTTCAATTCAGTATAATGTGCCCACTGGCATTTAAGGTGCTGACATTGCAAGATTTTCTCTTGATTCTATATATCACGAAATTGAATTCCCTTCATGGAAAAGTTAGTAATATATCTGTGTTTCCTAAACTCGACCCTCAAGGTACCCTAAGGGGTACATTTACTAAAGCTTCTAAAAATGAATGGTGATGTTGCCCATAGCAACCAATTAAATTCTGTCTTTCATTTTTCTATTGCATCTTAGAAAACGATAGACAGAATCTGATTGGTTGCTATGGGCAACATCACCACTTTTCATTTTTAGAAGCTTTAGTAAATATATCCCTAACAGTCTTAAGGATATCCATGCATAAGCACAGGTGACTAAATCAGTACCTCAGACAATTTGGTTAAACAATCTTTGGTTAAGCATGGATATCCATCAAACCTGGACTATTAGGGTGGCTTAAGGACACAGGGGCAGATGTATTAAGCCTGGAGAAGGGATAAAGCAGTGATAAGTGCAAGGTGATAACGCACCAGCCAATCAGCTCCAATATGTAAATTGACAGTTAGGAGCTGATTGGCTGGTGTGTTTCCCCCGAGTTTGGGAAACTCTGATACATAAGGTATTTGTCATTGGAAAATAATTATGACTGTTGGGTGGTTTAATTGCTATGTACCGACTTTCTATTGCCGTTGTGTAGTTGCAGTGTCTTGAAACTCAAATAATGCTCCTCAAAGGCCTAGGTTTACTTAAATAAATACTATTAAAAGAGATTTTGTATATATGCAGTTGGTAAACCTGTGTTATTTAACTGCCCCGCCATATATCCGGCATTGCCAACCTCGGTCCTCAAGGCACACTAACAGTGCAGGTTTTTGTGATATCCAGCAAAAAAATCAAAATAACTGATGTACTACTTAAATCACCTGTGCTGAAGCATGGATTTCACTAAACCCTGGACTGTTATAGTGTTCCTTGAGGACTGAAGTTGGGAATGCCTGCACTATATGATGGGTAGTTTATCCAAGGTTCAAGTGAGCCAGTTACCGCCATTGCCACATGCCTGTAGAAGGTTTTTTTTTTTTTTTTGTAATAAATAATTGTCCTGTACAGACTTTGTGTTGGCTGGTAGATTTTATTTGCTTGAGTCCATATGTAATAGATTTGGAGAATCTGGCACCCCTCTTTGTTTAGACTAGCCTAAACAACCGGTGACTTTTCAGCTGTTGTGGAACTATAAGTCCCAGTATTCCCTGGATGCTATCACCATTGTTACCCCATTGATGTGCAGATCTGCTATCTCCTTTATAAAAAGTGTGATGACATCAGAACGCACGGAACACATCTCGTAAGTAATACTTGATAATGGATTTTATTTTTTTCTGTACTTGTAGTAATGATGCTTCTCAAAATGCCTAGCACTTTATAGTGCAACAATTTCTCTTTCATTAACACAAAGCCAAATAAACCAAATTGTGATTCTAATGAAATTCATCTTGTTAATTTGCAACCAACATTAAATCTATGTGCCCATCTCATGTGTACCGCTTATTAAGAGACAAGCGTACACTGCTGATGTATTTCCATATTTCTGTTTGCAGCTGCTGATTCCCCATATAGCTGCCACCTCTCTAGAACCCATGTGTTAACAATCATTGAATGGAAACTGGAAAGGCGTTCAGTGTAATTTAGGTGCTTGGTACTTTTCCTAAGTATAGAGTTAGGAGCTGCCAAATATTGCAGGTGCTGTGGTGCCTTTTTATATGTTTGTCTGTGTGTATTCTTTTTAAGATATGCACAGATTCCAATAAAAGAAGACCCACCTCACTGGGTTTGGCAGTATCTGCTTGCTAATCTCTTCGGAACAGTCCGCTTTTGCATTTGTGCTGTACATTTTAGTAATGCAAAGCAATTTATTTGAGATTGGCATATTCCATGCCGTGTCTTCCTGAAGTTGCCATGTTCAGAAAGTAGAGTGATTGACAGGCATGCTTTTCAGGAATGCATTGGATGGATTAATACAATGTGGCAGCATCTGTGATGTCACAGCAGCCTAAGTGACTGGCTGAATTTTAGGATACTTGATCTATTTCAGGTCTCTTAGCACAGTGGCCTTAGCGTGTGGAATGTGACCTCAGATGTCTAATGGAATTTGTTTTAAACATTTTCTTTTTAGTAGTGCTGCAGTGAATTATCAGATTGTGACTGGATAGTGTGTATCTTAGCTTAATGTTTGACAGTTTTGGTTGTGGTGGTCTTTTAAGTGTAACTGATGTTGATGTATTGAATAATTCTGAACACAATTACTGCCTGTGACGGAATTGTCTAGTGTTCTCTATATTCATCTCATGGGATTTCAATTCTCTCCTTTTCATTAAAACTTTGTATCTGCCCAGAAATGGGTAACTTCATATACAAGTCTGAGCATAACTAAATGGATGTAAAACATTACAGTTACATGAATACGTTTTAATAATAGACAGCCTTTCACATATCTTTAATTTTATCCATGGGAAATCAAGACAAGATTTGGAAGCATTTTCCAGTTTAACCTCCCAGTGGGGAAAACAGGATTAATTCCCTGGATCAATCACCCCCATTGCTCATTTTGCCCATTATAACTATTGATCTCATTGCTTGGATGAAAATCCTCCAATCCATTAAGTAATTTAAACATTGCTACTTAGCAGTTTTTCGCCATTGAAGTCTGGCTAGACTAATTAATTATACAATATCTAGCATTTAACCTCTTGTTTCTGATGCTTATTGTTTATTAACATCTCTTACCTCTTTGTCTATCAATACAGAGGGGGGTATGCTATTAACCTTAGCCGCGATCGCAGATCACATTGTTGTGGCTATCACACCTATCTCCCGAAAAATCCACTTATTGCAGCCTGCGCACTCCCGTTAATCGCACCTATCCTATTCCAAAATGGCTATACCAGGATTCGCGCGATACTAGCCGGCAAAACTAAGTATATGAGAAAATGGGGAAATCTGCCTGTGCCTGTACCCCCAAAAAAGCCTAACTAATGTAAGTAAACATTATAGAAGTCTATTAGTGGCCATAATAAAATTGGGTTATTAAATTGGGTCAAATGACTGTTACTGTATATGCGGTTTTTTTTTACTAATGTGAAAAAATTATAAAGCTATTTTTTTTTTCCAGCAAAATAAGTGCTCATTAAATTTGGGGTGCATAATAATGGGTATAAGTAAATATTTGTCATTTTAGGGGACTTTTAATAAAAATTATAAACTGACCGACTACTCCTACCTGCAAGTCTAAAAACACTTGTCCCATTCATAAAGCACCCCAATAAACCTGTACTCCAATTTCCATCACTTGTCCAATTAAAAATAATGAATAACTTTAAAGTGCCTAATTAGTCATTAGGTGGTGTGTCCCAGGGGTTCTGAACCAAATCTCAAAATTTTTAACGTAAAATAGGGATTTTGCAATAATTATCCCCTGCTCAGAGATGGTGAAGAGAAAATTGCGATAAAGCCTACGGCGACTTATCGCCGATTAACTTATCTCAGCTGATTGGATACCCCCCAGAGTCTTATTTGTATCAGTGTTCCAAATTGTAAATCACTGTGACACTTGTGCTATATTAATAACTAGTTACCATCCTGTCAAAATGACGGAACAGCATTAACAGCAATGTCAGTACCGGCTGCTGTGCGTGGCCGAAAGGAGCAACACTTGAATTGCTCCGTTGGGTGCTATTTAGTGGCCGCCGGTGTGCAAAATACTCCAATTCCCCCCAGAGAGGTGAGGAGCAGCATTAGCTTTTTATTATGTAGGATTGTTATTGATGATACTACCTCCCTCAGCAGTGAATTCCACAGTATGTTCACCCTCACAGTTTGTAATGGGCTTCCAGTAACATTGGATCCCCCTTTCCACATTAGTCCCGTGTGTAAAAAGCTTGTCTGTCAGATCTTTATATTGTATTTTGGAAAAGAGGGGGGGGGGATGGGTAAATCTAAATTTGGATAACTGTGTACACCCTTTGGGTCCGATTTAAATAGCTTCTTTTTTTTTTTTTTTTTTTTTTTACGGCTGCCACTTGATGGCACTCAGTGGCAGCAGTTAAATTGTTCTGCTGTTTGGTCGCCCAGCAGCTGCAGAGGACACATTTTTATTCTCGCAGCCTCCTGAGGCGTGAGAATAAATTAGTGCACATTCTGCAGTTTTGGCGTCCAAACAGGAGTATGGACGCCCAAATGTCAAGCACCCAGTGCTCACCTCTGGAGCCGGCGTCCGGGACTTGCTTGTCCGGCAGCTGGCAGTGCTGTGCGGCCTTGGTGAAGCTCGGCGGGGCTGGCGGCGGTGATGGTACGACTGCTGGATTGTGGGAGACGGGGAACCTGCTGTGGGGTAAGTGAGAGTGCTCCTGTGTGTCTGCAGCAGTGGGAGCTTCCATGTTGGAGACTAAGGTTCTCTGTGTCCAATTGCTGAGCTCTGTGGTATGCTTAGTCCAATGGGAGGCAGCTACCTCTAACCAAAGGGGTCAGCCCACTCTTGCATGCTGCCAGTGCTTTAAGTTACAGCCTAGAGCAAAAGCTCCAGCTCTGAGCTCTCTTAGATGACCCCTGTGGTTTCTGTGATCCAAAGGGTTTCCAACTCCGTTGTGCAAGCCTGTCTGTCACCTTCAACTGCATCTCTGCCAGTGGCTCTCCATTCCGCGGTGCTCAGCTATTTGCCCTCCGGGGGGCACCCCAGGTGCCCTGCGTCTGTGGAGGGGGCTCTTTGGTCATCCGCAGTGCCTCAGCTATTCAGCATTCATTCCTCAGTCTTCAAAGCAGCAATAGCAAGTGTCCTTCAGTCACGTCCCCGCAGCATTCATTTTTCAACATTTATTCTAGAGTCATGCCACTGCAGCATTCATTCTTCAACAGTAATATCCAATGTGCTTCAGTCACGCCTCTGCAGCTATCATTCTTCAACAGTTTTATTCAGAGTTTTTCAGTCACACCACCGCAGCATCCATTCTTCTACAGTTACAATCAATGTCTTTCAGTCACGCCTCGTTAGCATTCAGTCTTCAGCAGCGATCCTTTGAGTTCTTCAGCTACGTCTCTCGGTGAACTTTCTTTCAGCTCCTTCCAGAGTATTGCGGCCTCGTCCTAAGCTCTGTTCCGCAGATTCTCATCTGTGAGTTATATGAAAAGGAATTACATTCAGCCTCCCCAATTCCTCCCTGTTTCCACGACCACTCCTCCAACGAATGCCCAGCCTTCGGATGCTCAACTTCAGCTCATTGTGACACCAAAGAAGAAGTTTAGACTGGTTTAGCCATTTTAGGTGCACAATGGGGGTCATTCCGAGTTGATCGCTCGCTAGCAACTTTTTGCAGTGCTGCGATCAGGTTATATCTTGGCAAAACTGCGCATGCACCGCAATGCGCAGGCGCGTCGTACGGGTACAAAGAGGATCAGTGCTGGGTGATGGATTTAACGAAGAATCCATTCGCAGAGCCGATCGCAAGGTGATTGTCAGTGGGCATTTGTGGGTGTCAACTGACCGTTTTCTGGGAGTGTTTGCAAAAACGCAAACGTGTCCAAGCGTTTGCAGGGCATGTCTGACGTCAATTCCAGGACCAAAAAGACTGAAGTGATCGCAGCGGCTGAGTAACTCCAGAGCCACTCAGAAACTGCAAAATACTTTTTTGTGCCGTCTGCTGCACAGGCGTTCACACACTTTGAAACCGAAAATACACTCCCCCATAGGCGACGACTATCTGATCGCAGCACAGCAAAAAGTTGCTAGCGAGCGATCAACTCGGAATGAACCCCAATATGCATATGCATCCAAACAACAATTGAATAGTGACAACTGTTTGGCATCTATACACTCCAGATTTTCTCTATCGTCCTAGTGGATGCTGGGGTTCCTGAAAGGACCATGGGGAATAGCGGCTCCGCAGGAGACAGGGCACAAAAAGTAAAGCTTTTCCGATCAGGTGGTGTGCACTGGCTCCTCCCCCTATGACCCTCCTCCAGACTCCAGTTAGATTTTTGTGCCCGGCCGAGAAGGGTGCAATCTAGGTGGCTCTCCTAAAGAGCTGCTTAGAGAAAGTTTAGCTAGGTTTTTTATGTTACAGTGATTCCTGCTGGCAACAGGATCACTGCAGCGAGGGACTGAGGGGAGAAGGAGTCAACTCACCTGCGTGCAGGATGGATTGGCTTCTTGGCTACTGGACATCAAGCTCCAGAGGGACGATCACAGGTACAGCCTGGATGGTCACCGGAGCCGCGCCGCCGGCCCCCTTGCAGATGCTGAAGACAGAAGAGGTCCAGAATCGGCGGCTGAAGACTCCTGCAGTCTTCTAAAGGTAGCGCACAGCACTGCAGCTGTGCGCCATTTTCCTCTCAGCACACTTCACACGGCAGTCACTGAGGGTGCAGGGCGCTGGGAGGGGGGCGCCCTGGGAGGCAAATGAGTACCTATAAAGGCTAAAAATACCTCACATATAGCCCTAGAGGCTATATGGAGATATTTACCCCTGCCTGATTTCTCAAAATAGCGGGAGACGAGCCCGCCGGAAAAGGGGCGGGGCCTATCTCCTCAGCACACGGCGCCATTTCCTCTCACAGCTCCGCTGGTCAGGACGGCTCCCAGGTCTCTCCCCTGCACTGCACTACAGAAACAGGGTAAAACAGAGAGGGGGGGCAAATTTATGGCGATATTTTTATATAACAAAGCAGCTATAGGGGAGCACTTATTATAAGGCTATCCCTGATATATATATAGCGCTTTTGGTGTGTGCTGGCAAACTCTCCCTCTGTCTCCCCAAAGGGCTAGTGGGTCCTGTCTTCATTAGGAGCATTCCCTGTGTGTCTGCTGTGTGTCGGTACGTGTGTGTCGACATGTATGAGGACGATATTGGTGTGGAGGCGGAGCAATTGCCAAATATGGGGATGTCACCTCCTAGGGGGTCGACACCAGAATGGATGCCTTTATTTATGGAACTACGGGATAGTGTCAACACGCTAAAGCAGTCGTTTGACGACATGAGACGGCCGGACAATCAATTAGTGCCTGTCCAGGCGACTCAAACACCGTCAGGGGCTGTGAAACGCCCTTTGCCTCAGTCGGTCGACACAGACCCAGACACAGGCGATGACTCCAGTGGTGACGGTGACGAATCAACCGTATTTTCCAGTAGGGCCACACGTTATATGATTTTGGCAATGAAGGAGGCGTTACATTTAGCTGATACTACAGGTACCACTAAACAGGGTATTATGTGGGGTATGAAAAAACTACCTATAGTTTTTCCTGAATCAGAAGAACTAAATGACGTGTGTAATGAAGCGTGGGTTGCCCCTGATAAAAAGCTGATAATTTCAAAGAAATTATTGGCATTATACCCTTTCCCGCCAGAGGTTAGGGAGCGCTGGGAAACACCTCCTAGGGTGGACAAGGCGCTAACACGCTTATCTAAACAAGTGGCGTTACCCTCTCCTGAGACGGCCGCACTTAAAGATCCATCAGATAGGAGGATGGAAAATATCCAAAAAAGTATATACACACATGCAGGTGTTATACTACGACCAGCTGTAGCAACTGCCTGGATGGGCAGTGCGGGGGTAGTTTGGTCAGAATCCCTGATTGAAAATATTGATACCCTGGACAGGGACAATATTTTACTGTCGTTAGAACAAATAAAGGATGCATTTCTTTATATGCGTGATGCACAGAGGGATATATGCACACTGGCATCACGGGTAAGTGCTATGTCCATTTCGGCCAGAAGAGCTTTATGGACGCGACAGTGGACAGGCGATGCGGATTCAAAACGGCATATGGAAGTTTTGCCGTATAAGGGGGAGGAGTTATTTGGAGTCGGTCTATCAGATTTGGTGGCCACGGCTACAGCCGGGAAATCCACCTTTCTACCTCAAGTCACTCCCCAACAGAAAAAGGCACCGACTTTTCAACCGCAGCCCTTTCGTTCCTTTAAAAATAAGAGAGCAAAGGGCTATTCATATTTGCCACGAGGCAAAGGTCGAGGGAAGAGACAGCAACACGCAGCTCCTTCCCAGGATCAGAAGCCCTCCCCGGCTTCTACAAAAGCCTCAGCATGACGCTGGGGCTTCTCAAGCGGACTCGGGGACGGTGGGCGGTCGTCTCAAAAATTACAGCGCGCAGTGGGCTCACTCGCAAGTAGATCCCTGGATCCTGCAGATAATATCTCAGGGATACAGGTTGGAATTAGAGACAGATCCACCTCGCCGTTTCCTGAGGTCTGCTTTACCAACGTCCCCCTCCGAAAGGGAGACGGTGTTGGAAGCCATTCACAAGCTGTACTCTCAGCAGGTGATAGTCAAGGTACCTCTTCTGCAACAAGGGAAGGGGTATTATTCCACTCTTTTTGTGGTACCGAAGCCGGATGGCTCGGTAAGGCCTATTCTAAATCTGAAGTCCTTGAACCTGTACATAAAGAAGTTCAAGTTCAAAATGGAGTCACTCAGAGCAGTGATAGCGAACCTGGAAGAGGGGGACTTTATGGTATCCTTGGACATCAAGGATGCGTATCTCCACGTTCCAATTTACCCCTCACACCAGGGGTACCTCAGGTTCGTTGTACAAAACTGTCACTATCAGTTTCAGACGCTGCCGTTCGGATTGTCCACGGCACCTCGGATCTTTACAAAGGTAATGGCCGAGATGATGATTCTTCTTCGAAGAAAAGGCGTATTAATTATCCCATACTTGGACGATCTCCTAATAAGGGCGAGGTCCAGAGAACAGCTAGAGATGGGATTAGCACTGTCTCAAGAAGTGCTAAAACAGCACGGGTGGATTCTGAATATTCCAAAATCCCAGTTAATGCCGACAACTCGTCTGCTGTTCCTAGGGATGATTCTGGACACGGTTCAGAAAAAGGTTTTTCTCCCGGAGGAAAAAGCCAAGGAGTTATCCGAGCTTGTCAGGAACCTCCTAAAACCAGGAAAGGTGTCTGTACATCAATGCACAAGAGTCCTGGGAAAAATGGTGGCTTCTTACGAAGCGATTCCATTCGGCAGATTCCACGCAAGAATTTTCCAAAGGGATCTGTTGGACAAATGGTCAGGGTCGCATCTTCAGATGCACCTACGGATAACCCTGTCTCCAAGGACAAGGGTGTCTCTTCTGTGGTGGTTGCAGAGTGCTCATCTATTGGAGGGCCGCAGATTCGGCATACAGGATTGGATCCTGGTGACCACGGACGCCAGCCTGAGAGGCTGGGGAGCAGTCACACAAGGAAGAAACTTCCAGGGAGTATGGACGAGCCTGGAAACGTCTCTTCACATAAACATTCTGGAACTAAGAGCAATATACAATGCTCTAAACCAGGCAGAACCTCTGCTTCAGGGAAAACCGGTATTGGTCCAGTCGGACAACATCACGGCAGTCGCCCATGTGAACAGACAGGGCGGCACAAGAAGCAGGAGGGCAATGGCAGAAGCTGCAAGGATTCTTCGCTGGGCAGAGAATCATGTGATAGCACTGTCAGCAGTGTTCATCCCGGGAGTGGACAACTGGGAAGCAGACTTCCTCAGCAGACACGATCTTCACCCGGGAGAGTGGGGACTTCATCCAGAAGTCTTCCACATGCTGGTAACCCGTTGGGAAAGACCAATGGTGGACATGATGGCGTCTCGCCTCAACAAAAAACTGGACAGGTATTGCGCCAGGTCAAGAGATCCGCAGGCAATAGCTGTGGACGCGCTGGTAACGCCTTGGGTGTACCAGTCGGTGTATGTGTTTCCTCCTCTGCCTCTCATACCAAAAGTATTGAGAATTATACGGCAAAGAGGCGTAAGAACGATACTAGTGGTTCCGGATTGGCCAAGGAGGACTTGGTACCCGGAACTTCAAGAGATGATCACGGAAGATCCGTGGCCTCTACCTCTAAGGAGGGACTTGCTTCAGCAGGGTCCCTGTCTGTTTCAAGACTTACCGCGGCTGCGTTTGACGGCATGGCGGTTGAACGCCGGATCCTAAAGGAAAGAGGCATGCCGGAAGAAGTCATTCCTACTTTGATTAAAGCAAGGAAGGAAGTAACCGTGCAACATTATCACCGAATTTGGCGAAAATATGTTGCGTGGTGCGAAGATCGGAGTGCTCCGACGGAGGAATTTCAACTGGGTCGATTCCTACATTTCCTGCAATCAGGATTGTCAATGGGTCTCAAATTGGGATCTATTAAGGTTCAAATTTCGGCCCTGTCGATTTTCTTTCAAAAAGAATTGGCTTCAGTCCCTGAAGTCCAGACCTTTGTTAAGGGAGTGCTGCATATACAGCCTCCTGTGGTGCCTCCAGTGGCACCGTGGGATCTAAATGTGGTTTTGGACTTCCTAAAATCTCATTGGTTTGAACCACTAAAAAAGGTGGATTTGAAATATCTCACATGGACAGTGACCATGCTTCTAGCCCTGGCTTCTGCCAGGAGAGTGTCAGAATTGGCAGCTTTATCTTACAAAAGCCCATATCTGATTTTCCATTCGGACAGGGCAGAACTGCGGACTCGTCCGCATTTTCTCCCTAAGGTGGTGTCAGCATTTCATCTGAACCAGCCTATTGTAGTGCCTGCGGCTACAAGTGACTTGGAGGACTCCAAGTTACTGGACGTTGTCAGAGCATTAAAAATATATATTGCAAGGACAGCTGGAGTCAGAAAATCTGACTCGTTGTTTATATTGTATGCACCCAACAAGATGGGTGCTCCTGCGTCTAAGCAGACGATTGCTCGTTGGATCTGTAGCACAATCCAACTTGCACATTCTGTGGCAGGCTTGCCACAGCCTAAATCTGTAAAGGCCCACTCCACAAGGAAGGTGGGCTCATCTTGGGCGGCTGCCCGAGGGGTCTCGGCATTACAACTTTGCCGAGCAGCTACGTGGTCAGGGGAGAACACGTTTGTAAAATTTTACAAATTTGATACTCTGGCTAAGGAGGACCTGGAGTTCTCTCATTCGGTGCTGCAGAGTCATCCGCACTCTCCCGCCCGTTTGGGAGCTTTGGTATAATCCCCATGGTCCTTTCAGGAACCCCAGCATCCACTAGGACGATAGAGAAAATAAGATTTTACTTACCGATAAATCTATTTCTCGGAGTCCGTAGTGGATGCTGGGCGCCCATCCCAAGTGCGGATTATCTGCATAAATTGTACATAGTTATTGTTAACTAATTCGGGTTATTGTTGAAGGAAGCCATCTTTCAGAGGCTCCGCTGTTATCATACTGTTAACTGGGTTTAGATCACAAGTTGTACGGTGTGATTGGTGTGGCTGGTATGAGTCTTACCCGGGATTCAAAATCCTCCCTTATTGTGTACGCTCGTCCGGGCACAGTACCTAACTGGAGTCTGGAGGAGGGTCATAGGGGGAGGAGCCAGTGCACACCACCTGATCGGAAAAGCTTTACTTTTTGTGCCCTGTCTCCTGCGGAGCCGCTATTCCCCATGGTCCTTTCAGGAACCCCAGCATCCACTACGGACTCCGAGAAATAGATTTATCGGTAAGTAAAATCTTATTTTTAGACACCCAAAACAATTGAATCTGCCATTTGTATCTGTCGATCTGTTTTTGGGGCGATTCACTAGCTTTGTCCTGCTGATCACACCTTCTCCCCCTCTAAACAGACATGGGGGATATACATTTTTCTGCTGCGGGGTACACTGGGCTCCACAAATCTGGACAGTGGGGTGTAGAGTAGGATCTTGATCCGAGGCACCAACAGACTTAAAGCTTTGACTGTTCCCAGAATGCACAGCGCCGCCTCATATATCACCCCGCCTCCCAGCATAGGAGCTCAGTTTGTCAGTTGGTGCTGCAGTAAGCAGGCACTGAACAGAGGGGCTGCTCCAAGCAGCCCTGAGAAAAGCTTTTTATGATGTCTGGGTACGGGAAGTCGTCACTCGAGGTTACGCCATTGCCTTCAAAAACCGACCCCCTCATCGATTTTGCCAGACAGACGTCCCTTTGAACCGGACAAAGGCAAAAACTCTAAATTCGGTGGTACAGACCCTCCTGGATACAGGAGTCGTAGTACAGGTGCCTCTTGCTCAGAGGGGCCGGGGGTACTATTCTGCGCTGTTTCTAGTCCCGAAACCAAATGGGTCCTCCCGGCCCATTCTCAACCTCAAGGCATTGAACAGGTTTGTGAAGATTTCCAAGTTCCATATGGAAACCCTTTGCTCTATAGTTCTGGCCTTTGAACCTGGGGACCTACATGGTCTCCTTGGACATACAGGATGCTTACCTGCATATTCCTATAGCAGTGTCACATCAACAATACCTGAGGTTTGCTATTGGCAACATCCATTACCAGTTTCAGGCGTTACCTTTTGGTTTAACAACGGCTCCGCGAATATTCACCAAAGTTATGGCGGTGATGACGGTGGTACTCCGCCGTCAAGGGGTCAGGATACTGCCGTATCTGGACGATTTGTTAATCCTGGCAAACTCCCCAGATCTTCCCCCTGTGTCATCTGGATATGACGGTCTGGTTTCTACAAGCCCACGGGTGGCTCATCAAGTGGACGAAATCCTCCCTGGTCCCTGCTCAGAGCATGGTGCACCTGGGAGCGCTGTTGGACACTCACAACCAGAGGTTGTTCTTGTCTCAGGAGAAAGTCCTGAAGCTTCAGAACAGGATTCGTTGCTTCCTTTCTCGTCCGCAAGTGTTGATACATTTGGCGATGCAGGTGCTGGGCCTCATGGTGTCAGCATTCGACATGGTGGAGTATGCTCCGTTCCATTCTCGCCCCCTCCAGCAGCTGATTCTAGCAAAGTGGGACGGCCTGCCTCACCGGATCAGGTCTCAAATGATCTCATTGACTCCGGAGGTCCATCTGTCGCTGCTCTGGTGGCTCCAGGACCAACAATTGTGCAGGGGCCGTCCCTTCTGGATATCCAACTGGGTCCTGTTGACGACAGATGCCAGTCTAAGAGGTTGGAGCGCAGTGCTGGAGCAGCACTCCTTACAGAGTTGGTGGACCAAGGAGGAATCTCTCCTCTCGATCAACATTCTGGAGTTGCGGGCGGTCTTCAATGCTTTGAACCTGGCCTAGCATTTAATTCAGAACCGTCCTGTTCAAGTACAGTTGGACAACGCCACCACAGTGGCTTACATAAATCATCAAGGCGGCACTCGAAGCCGTTTGGCAATGAAGGAAGCCTCCCGGATTCTACAGTGGGCAGAAAGTTATCTACCGGCAAAATCGGCAATATTCATTCCGGGAGTCCTGAATTGGGAAGCGGACTTTCTCAGTCGTCAGGGCGTGCATGCCGGCGAGTGGGGCCTCCATCCAGAAGTGTTTCAACTCCTCGTGGAAAGGTGGGGTCTTCCAGATGTGGATCTGACGGCGTCTCGACACAATCACAAGGTTCCGGTCTTCGGAGCAAGGACAAGGGATCCTCAAGCAGCATTCATGGATGCGCTGGCGGTGCCATGGAGGTTTCGGCTGCCGTATGTGTTCCCTCCGGTGTCACTCCTGCCCAGGGTAATTCGGAAATTCAAGCAAGAAAAAGGAAATCTGCTTCTCATAGCTCCGGCGTGGCCCAGACGGCACTGGTTCTCAGACCTGCAAAGCCTATCGTCAGAGCGTCCACTTCTACTTCCACAACGCCCAGACCTCCTCGTTCAGGGCCCTTGTGTCTACCAGGACCTAGCCCGGCTATCTTTGACGGCGTGGCTCTTGAAGCTTCCGTCTTGAGGGCTAAGGGTTTTTCTGAAGAGGTCATTAAAACTATGTTGCTGCCTGGAAACCGACTTCTGCTCGGATTTACCATAGGGTCTGGCATTCATACTTTGTTTGGTGCGCATCTAACAATTATGACGTTTCCAAGTTTAGTACAGCCAAACTTTTGGTTTTTCTGCAGCAGGGCCTAGATTTAGGCCTGCGTCTGGCCTCCCTCAAGGTTCATATTTCTGCCTTGTCGGTGTGGTTTCAGAGAAAGATTGCGACTTTACCTGATGTTCATACTTTCACTCAGGGTGTGTTGCGTATCTAACCTCCCTATGTCCCGCCTGTGGCTCCTTGGGACTTGTCGGTGGTTTTGGAGGCGTTGCAGGAGCCTCCATTTGAACCTCTTGGTTCAGCTGACCTTAAGTGGCTTTCCCTTAAGATGGTGTTCTTGCTGGCTATTGCCTCTGCTAGAAGAGTGTCTGATCTGGATGCCTTGTGTTGTAGTTCCCCATATCTGATTTTTCACCGTGACAGGGCGGTTCTTAGGACTCGTCCCGGATATTTACCGAAGGTGGTTTCTTCGTTCCACCTTAATCAGGAGATTGTGGTTCCAGCCTTTGTCTCTCCTGATTTGTCTCCCAAAGAGCGGTCTTTGGATGTGGTACGGGCTCTCCATATCTATGTGAAGAGAACTGCTTCTATTCGAAAATCGGATTCTCTTTGTTTTGTTTGGATTTCACAAATGTGGCTGGCCTGCTCACAAGCAGACCCTGGCCAGATGGATTAGAATGGTGATTGCACATGCTTATGTGAAGGCTGGTCTGTCAGCTCCTGCTCATATTACGGCCCATTCTACTCGGTCTGTTGGACCTTCTTGGGCGGCCCACCGTGGTGCGACCCTTGATCAATTGTGCAAGGCGGCTACGTGGTCCTCCGAGAACACGTTTATAAGGTTCTATGCCTTCGATACTGCCGCTTCCCAGGATGCTTCCTTTGGACGCCGGGTTCTTGTGCCTGCTACGGTGTGTCCCCTCCCATAAGGAACTGCTTTAGGACATCCCCATTGTCCATACTTGTGGGGCCCAGTGTACCCCGCAGCAAAAAACGAGTTTTATGGTAAGAACTTACCTTTGTTAAAACTTTCTGCGAGGTACACTGGGCTCCAAAAGGCGCCCACTCTGACGCCCTTCGCTTCTTTGGGTTGATATGGCATTAGCCGTTGACACCTCTTGTCGTGAGAGTGTGGTGTATGTGGCTACTAACCGTTGTCGTCTCTCTTCCTGCTACTGCATTGGGCTGGTTAATTAAAACTGCGCTCCTGTGCTGGGAGGCGGGGTGATATAGGAGGCGGCGCTGTGCATTCTGGGAACAGTCAAAGCTTTGAGTCTGTTGGTGCCTCGGATCAAGATCCTACTCTACACCCCATTGTCCAGACTTGTGGAGCCCAGTGTACCACACAGAAAGAGTTTTAACAAAGGTAAGTTCTTACCATAAAACTCGTTTTTTTGCTGAGTTTGCCACACCCAAATATACCAGGTTTAGCTGCGCAAAGGAGCTGAATCCATCTAAAGTCCTAGTTAGCACAGTCAAGCAGCAGTTTGGTGCCCACAAACAATACTTTTCGCTCATTCCTGCTCGCCACTTCAGGAGGTGGCGAGCAGAAATTGAATAGCTGCCGTCAGACATGCAGCACTGCCTCTGGCTTTAGAAACAATTGATTTACCCCCTACCTATTGATCTATTTTTACATTGAAGCTTGCCTGCTTTTTCTCTGCCGAGCATGCCCCATCTGTGGTCCACTTTCTTCAGCAGTTCTGTAATGCCAAACTTAATTCTAGACAATGTTATCACTTTACTTTCTAGACCAGGGTTATTCAACAAGCTTTGCTTTTAGGGCATGCTAAAACTGAGTCAGATCATGCTGAGATGTGTAGTTCTACAAGCAGCTGGATGGCCTCATGTTGAATACCCCTCTGCTGGGTATTACCTGTATTTTTAAATGAACATTAGAGAAGTCTGCCTATTTTATTTCTCCCTCCGGTTTCGGCTTTCCAGCTCATATTTTTGCTCCGCGTAATTCACTGTATTCATATTTTAAAAGTAGTTTCTTTTTAATGTAAGATGAAAAGCTGTTTTACTTGCACACTTTTTAACCTTTCCCTCCTAATTACTTCTGTGTGATAAATTGGTGGCTTCTTTCACCAAAGCCCAACCGGAAGCCCAATAGAAGAGGACTCTACCTCCTTATGGGGGCAGGGGAGAAAGAGGATATGGGGGGGGGGGGCATTTTAAAATGGAACTGTTCTTCTGATGTTTAGGTCTCTTTGACATGGTGAAAATCTATAGAGCGAGGAGCCTAATTCAGACCTGATTTCTCGCTAGCGGTTTTTACAGCGCTGCGATCAGTTCAGAATTGCGTATGCACCGCAATGCGCAGGCATGTCACACAGGTACAAAGTGGATCGCCGCTTAGCTATGGGTTTGTGCGAAGAATCCATTTGCAAGGGCGATTGCAAGGAGATTGACAGGAGGAAGCCGTTTGTGGGTGGTAACTGACCGTTTTCTGGGAGTGTCTGGAAAAACGCTGGCGTATCCAAGCAATTTGCAGGGAGGGTTCCTAACGTCAATTCCGGTCCCGGACAGTCTGAAGTGTTCACAGCTGCTGAGTAAGTCCTTGGCTTCTCGGAGACTGCACATGATCTGTTCGTACAGCTCTGCTACACATGCGTTCCCACGCTTGCAAAGCAAAAATACACTCCCCTATGGGCGATCACTATCTGTTCTCAGCGGTGCAAAAAAACCCTAGCGAGCGATCAGGTCTGAATTAGGCCCAAGGAGCCAAGTGGTTGATTGGTTATGTACTGTCAGCATGCACAACTACTTTGCTGGGCAGAATATGTTGGATCGTTACACATAAAATACAAAAAAAAATACCTGTTTTATGGGAGAAACAAAAACATTGGGCCTTATTCAGGTTTGTTAGCAAACCAAAGAAGCACACTAATGGCAAAACCATGCTGCATTGCAGGTGGGTCAGATGTAACATGCAGACAGATTTAGATTTGGGTGTGGTGTGTTCGAACTGAATTCTAAATTGCTTTGTAAAAATAAAGCAGCCAGTATTTACCATGCACAAACAAAATATAATCCACCCAAATGTAGATCTCTCTGCACATGTTACATCTGCCCCACCTGCAATGCAGCATGGTTTTGCCCATTAGTGTGCCTATTTGGTTTGCTAACAAACCTGAATAACCCCCAATGTCTTTGTTTCTCCATAAAACTGGTATTTTCCACAGCAAACATTTTATATGTGCTTGTTAACCTTGCTTTGGGGGACTTCTTACTATTTAATTTACTACATGACAAGACTATTTGTGGGCCCTTCATACATATTAATTTTCTTCCCCAAGGGAGGTAATTATGAGCCTATCATTAGTCAGACAGCCAAGGCTGGTGGATAATTGGGTACTGTCGGTATTGGTGTCCCTTCTAGAAAGGACAGAGAATAATAGTTTAATTAAATTTAAAACCGAGATTTCTGCAAAAAATGGTAATAGCAATATAGCTAATGCTAAGGTGTGGAAAGGAAACAATAAAACAAGTGTATTTGTTTTTTGGACTATGTTAATGTAATCCGGATTCAGATGTATAGATAAAGTACCTGGTACTGTCATGGACAATTGGGCGTGATCCACACTCAAAAAGGTGCACGCAATTTAAGAAGTATCCATGTGAATCAGCATGTGTGAGTACATCCCTAAATCACAGTATGCTATTAAGCATTTCCTCATGAGTTTGAAATGCCAGTCATCATAATCTGGCTCTTCCTTCTTTTGAGCATTCAGACCATTAATGTCGTGTGAATCAAAGTGCATCAGTAACTTCACTGGTTCCTACTGAATTGATGATGAGCAGCAGTGTTACTGATTCAGCTACAGAGATGACGGACTCTCCACTTCCATGGCCATAGTACAAGCCTAATAATGTGTAAGTTATTTTCTCTGTAAACGTAAAGGGGTTGTCCACATCACAGCAAGGCTTCGGTGCGCCATAGGTTCTGTTAACAGGCGAGTCTGTAGCTTACAGTATGTGCAATGTTCTACCCAGGGCATCTTTCATGGGCGCACCGCACACATTTTTTCCAAGCTGCTCAGATATCATTCTGTCCCAGTGACCATGATTGACAGCAGGGAGTCATAGCATCAGGTGCCAGGTCTCGCTTCTCATTAGATCTCGTCCACTTACTGTGCAGGCATGCACTCCATACCAAGCTCTCCATATCTCTGAGTGGGTGTAGTGTGGTATGTCGGCGGCCAGCATACCGACGCCATAATCCATGACGGCTGGCATACCGACAGCTGGGCGAGCACAAATGAGCCCCTTAGCGCGCCACGCTATTTATTCTCCCTCCAGGGGGGTCGTGGACCCCCAAGAGGGAGAATAGTTGTCGGTATGCCGGGTGTTGGGATTCTGGCGCCGGTATACTGAGCGCCGGGATCCCAACAGCCGGCATACCGAATTCCACCACTCTGAGTGTTCAGTCCAGCCAGCAATTGGGTATTAGTCTTTATACTTTAATAATAAGAGTGTTAATTCTGCCCCTTATTCCCAGTTCATTGTAAAAGACATTGTAAAAGAACTTGAGTACTCTGCGTAAGCCCCAAACTCCAAGGGAGGATATTTTAAAATTAGCAACTGGCTGATTCTTGTTGAGTCTTCACCTGGCACATGTGCACTGTATATAATAAAAGCTCTTATGGTTACACTAGAAGGATATAGTGGAATTCTGTCTTCCTGTTACTGCGGAGCAAGTTGAGTTTAAAACCATATATACTTTGAAATCAGTTCAGTGTTACACAAACTGAGACCGTTATTCATTTTCTGTTAGACTGGTGTCTTAGGGACTACGTATAGAGAACTGCAGTTTTTATTTTGTTTGTTTTGTTTTTTTGAAGTAGTGAATTTCTCCTATAGTAATAATTTAACCAATGGAAAAGGTATGCAGATATAAGGGCAACATTCACACTACGGGGTCGATTCAATTCGGCAATTTATGAATAGCGCCGGGAATTAGCTCCCGACGCTATTCAATTCAGCTAAAGTTAAGTCAGCGAAAGCCAGTTCTCGCCGACTTAATAGGTAGTTTTGTCGGGAGAACAGGCATTCTCCGACTTAACTACCCGCGGCGATGCTGATTCCCGACAGAATCAGCCTCGCGCGGGCCGCGCGGCAGCACTTTTGACGGTTTTCTTCTCTCACCCCCCGGGGATGAGAGAAGAATTCCCGACAATTGCGGGTAACTAGCAGGTGAATTGAATAGCGTTGGGAGCTAATTCCCGGCGCTATTCATAAGTTGTCGAATTGAATCGACCCCAATGATAGGGACACCACAATTTCAACAGTTATGTTCACGGTGTCGACATATAAAATACTGACTTTCCCAGAATGACGACATTAAGGTTAGGTTGAGGACACAAGGGTTAGAGTTGGGCACTAGTGGGAGTGTTAGGGGTGGGGATTAGGGATAGGTGGAGATTACTCAATGGACTTCTGCTTGTCACATGTCTATCGGAATTGTCCTAACTTGACAGTCGGAAGCCTTCGCTGCTGTTTGGACAAACTAAGACGCTGCTAGACCATCGGGGATGGTTTGTCAGCATTTTAGCATGTCCACATGATAGATGTCGATAGGCTAAGCATGACAACATGCTGCATTTTTTCATTTCAACCATGTCGATTTTCATTTGAACATGACCGTCAACCTAGTATACCACATGTTCTCAAACTCTGTCCTCAGGATCCCACACGGTGCATGTTTTGCAGGTCTCCTCACAGAATCACAAGTGACATAATTAGCTACACCTGTGGACCTTTTAAAATGTGTCAGTGAGTAATTAATACACCTGTGCACTTGCTGGGTTACCTGCAAAACATGCACTGTGTGGGGTCCTGAGGACCGAGTTTGAGAACCACTGTAGTATACCATTGGAAAATGACCCTCCTTTGTCACATAAGTGGGCTGTATCTGTGATGTGTTGGGGTTCATGACTGAAAATGATGCATTCAGTCATTGCAGTGCATTTCAGTCAGTCCAGTGACACCCTGCCTGAGGGTATACATGAGCCTGAGCATAAGAATGTTGCATTATTGTAGCTGGTATACTTGGTGCTCATGGGATGTTGTGTTTTGATGCCTGCTGTGTAACATATGCATATCTCTGTGCATAAGCTTCACCCGACCACACTTGGGTTTGTTGATCCTAAAATAATACCCAAGTGTGCAGTAAATTAATGATCTGGCTTCTATCAGGCACAGGTCATTCAACTTTATGTACATTAGCTGCTTCTATCTTCAGTGGCTCCCTAAATAAACAGATCTAGAACCATATGTAGGGGACCTTTTGCGGCACTGATAGTCACATTTGCTTATTTCCCAGTAGTTAAGGGTTACGGTAGACTCAGTTCTTATGTGGTTATTGTTTCCAAAATCTGCAAACGGGCTCTCAAGACCCACTTCTTCACCAAACCCAGCCAAATCTCATCCCAAACCTCTGTTCCACGCTCTATATACCCCACCTGTGTCACCCCTGTCTGTCTACCCCTCCCGTTTCTCACGAGTAGGGCCCTCTTCCCTCATGTTCTTATCCCTTTCTTACTTTAATAATCTTCAGCTGCACCAAATCCAGCAGTCTTCTGCCATCTGATACTCATTTCAGTGTCATCTGCTGATGTAGCTGTCTATTTACCCTGTACTTGTCCTATATTGTCTTCAACTGTAAGTTGCTGTTTTCCTGTTTTGATTATTTATGTACTCTGTAATTGGGCGCTTCGGAACCCTTGTGGCACCATATAAATAAAGGATGATAATAATATGTAATGAGTCTTTAAGGCGCAGGTTACATCAATAGAAAAGGCTTTATTCCGTTTTATCAATTGAATTTATTAGGGTTTCGTCATAGAATAACACTGACCGGCAGCCACCATATCACATCTGACTCATCAGGGTGGGGTACTCTTGTAACCCATTTTGCTGCAATACCGGTCGCTATCTCAGACGGTTTATGCACATTTGTGAAATGAATCTTTCTCAGACTTCGCTTTTCATTTAGTATTACTCCTGGTAATCGTTGTTCGAATGCTGCTGACGTGGCATTCACAGTAGATCAATTACCTCATAGTGTTTCCTAGACTCAAATAGCAAAAAATCGCTCAACTTCGCCAGCATTGGTACTGTGTCCACCTCTAAATCGGGCCCTCTGTATAGGCTTAGAAGCAGTGACCGAGTTGCCTTAAATGTTAGCACTATACTTTTAAGTAGAGCTGCAATTCTGTTGTGTATTCCTGTCAGAACAACAAAGCCTTGTGTATTCAGTCACTTGACCATTTCCTTTCCCATAAATTTAACATGTATAACTTTTTACACTATTCACAAAAATGCTAAATAATACCTGTTTTACTAACCATATATGATGCTATATAGAGTGTTTTCATTTTACCTGTAAATTGTCAGTAGACGGCCATTTAGGCACTATAGACCTCATTCAGAGATCTGCGCATACATGATGGATTGTGTACATCTCTGATTGCTAGAGACCTGTGCATGATCGCCTGTTGTGATGGTAATCCGATGTTGCGTCTTCGGATGCAGCACTCTGATCGCAGGTGCTGTCAGGAGGCATCTCTTGTCCTCTGACACCTCCTGCAGCACTAGAATATTTTGGCATCGCGGACGTCGATAAGAGTAGCATCCATCTGTGAATCAGGCCCTATCATAGTTCATTTACAAATTAGTCGTTTTTTCACCGCATTCCGTTTGGAGAACATGAGCTGCTAATGTGGCTTTGACCTTTTGTGAAATGATCAGCTAGGAACTTGTGAGAATTACAGATAATTGGTGTTTTGTCTGAAATCATCTGTTTTTAATATACTATTTTTAGGACCTTTTCATAGTCAGTACATATGTGTTTGAAATAGGCTTCAGGTAGCATTATTTATCTCCCTTTTCTCTTACGTCCTAGAGGATGCTGGGGACTCCGTAAAGACCATGGGGTATAGACGGGCTCCGCAGGAAACATGGGCACCTATAAAGAACTTTTAGTATGGGTGTGCACTGGCTCCTCCCTCTATGCCCCTCCTCCAGACCTCAGTTAGATCCTGTGCCCAGAGGAGAAGGGTGCACTGCAGAGAGCTCTCCTGAGTTTTCTGTGGAAAAAAGAATTTTGTTAGGTTTTTTATTTCCAGGGAGCACTGCTGGCAACAGGCTCCCTGCATCGTGGGACTGAGGGGAGAGGAGCAGACCTACTTAAATGATAGGCTCTGCTTCTTAGGCTACTGGACACCATTAGCTCCAGAGGGAGTCGGAACACAGGTCTCACCCTGGGGTTCGTCCCGGAGCCGCGCCGCCGTCCTCCTCACAGAGCCAGAAGATAGAAGACGGGTGAGTATGAGAAGCAAGAAGACGTCAAAGGCGGCAGAAGACTTCAGATCTTCATGAGGTAAAGCGCGCAGTGGTAAGCTGCGCACCATTGTCCCACACACAGACGCACAGAAAGCACTGATGGGTGCAGGGCGCAGGGGGGGCGCCCTGGGCAGCAATAAACCTCGTTTTTGGGCAAAAAAGGTCACATTAGGCTGCGGAGGCAACAAATAGATAATCCCCCGCCATTTTATTAAAATTGAAGAGGGACCGTAGCCCGCCGCTGGGGGGGCGGAGCTTGATCCCTTAGCACTAACCAGCGCCATTTTCTCCACAGAGGCTGCAGAGAACGCTGGCTCCCCGGACTCTCCCCTGCTGAACACTTCAGAGGGCTGAAAAAGAGGAAGGGGGCACATTGGAGCGCAGTGAGTGGGAAGATTGGCATTATATAATAATATAAAAGCGCTGTCTGGATTTTCCAGTGTCAGTTTGGCGCTGGGTGTGTGCTGGCATACTCTCTCTCTGTCTCTCCTAAGGGCCTGGTTGGGGATTTGTCCCCTTTATAGGTATTTCTCTAACGTCCTAGTGGATGCTGGGAACTCCGTAAGGACCATGGGGAATAGCGGGCTCCGAAGGAGGCTGGGCACTCTAGAAAGATCTTAGACTACCTGGTGTGCACTGGCTCCTCCCACTATGACCCTCCTCCAAGCCTCAGTTAGATTTCGTGCCCGGCCGAGGTTGGATGCACACTAGGGGCTCTCCTGAGCTCTTAGAAAGTTATAGTCTTAGAATTTGTTCTTTTCAGTGAGACCTGCTGGCAACAGGCTCACTGCAGCGAGGGACTAAGGGGAGAAGAAGCGAACTCGCCTGCTTGCAGCCGGATTGGGCTTCTTAGGCTACTGGACACCATTAGCTCCAGAGGGATCGACCGCAGGCCCAGCCTTGATGTTCGGTCCCGGAGCCGCGCCGCCGTCCCCCTTACAGAGCCAGAAGCAAGAAGATGGTCCGGAAAATCGGCGGCATGAAGACTCAGTCTTCACCAAGGTAGCGCACAGCACTGCAGCTGTGCGCCATTGCTCCTCTCACACACTTCATACTCCGGTCACTGAGGGTGCAGGGCGCTGGGGGGGGGCGCCCTGAGGCAGCAATAAAAACACCTTGGCTGGCAAAAATACCTCAATATATAGCCCCAGGGGCTATATATGAGGTAAATACCCCTGCCAGAAGTCCATAAAAAAACGGGAGAATAGGCCGCGAAAAAGGGGCGGAGCCTATCTCCTCAGCACACTGGCGCCATTTTCCCTCACAGCTCCGTTGGAGGGAAGCTCCCTGGCTCTCCCCTGCAGTCTACAAGGGTTAAAAAAAGAGAGAGGGTTAAAAAAAGACACAGATGTCGACACGGAGTCTGACTCCAGTGTCGACAAGGTGGAGACATATACACAATCCAATCCGTGACTTGATCCCGGCAATAAAAAATGTGTTATACATTTCTGACTTTAACCTCTATAAATGGGTTTTAGGTTTGGGGAGAAAAAACAGGCAGTGTTTTGTTTCCCCCATCAGATGAATAAATGAAGTGTGTGAAAAGCGTGGGTTCCCCCGTTAAGAAACTGGTAATTTATAAAAAGTTACTGATGGCGTACCCTTTCCCGCCAGGAGGATAAGTTACGCTGGGAGATATCCCCTAGGGTGGATAAGGCGCTCACACGTTTGTCAAAAAAGGTGGCACTGCCGTCTTAGGATACGGCCACTTTAATAGGTACCTGTTGATAAAAAAAACAGGAGGCTATCCTGAAGTCTGTATTTACACACTCAGGTACTAGACTGAGACCTGCAGATAGTGCTGCTGCAGCGTGGTTGGTGACCCTGTCAAACAGGGATAATAGTTGGCAAACATAAAAACATATTAAAGACGTTGTCTTATATATGGGGGATGCACAGAGGGATATTTTGCCGGCTGGCATCCAAAATAAATGTAATGTCCATTCTGTCAGGAGGGTATTAGAGACCTGTCACTGGACAGGTGATGCTGACTTAAAAAGCGCATAGAGAGCCTTATAAGAGTGAGGAATTATTTGGGGATGGTCTCTGGGACCTCGTATCCACAGCAACTGCTGGGAAGAAATAATTTTACCTCAGGTTTCCTCACAGAAAATGGTACAGTCCTTTCGGCTTCAGAAAAGCAAGCGGGTCAAATGGCGCTTCCTTTCTGTACAGAGACAAGGGTAGAAAGAAAAAACTGCACCAGTCAGCCTGTTCCCAGAATCAAGATTCTTCCCCCGCCTCCTGTGAGTACACACCATGACGCGGGTGCTCCACAGGTGTAGCCAGGTACGGTGGGGGGCCGCCTCAAAAATTTCAGCAATTAGTGGGCTCGCTCACAGGTGGATCCCTGTTTCTTCCAAGTAGTATTTCAGGGGTACAAGCTGGAATTAGAGATGTCTCCCCCCAGCCGTTTCCTAAAATATGCCTTGCTGACAACTCCCTCAAGCAGGGAGGCTGTGCTAGAGGCAATTAATAAGCGGTATTCCCAGCAGGTAATACTCAAGGTGCCCCTACTTCAACAAGGACGGGGTTACTATTCCACACGGGTTGGGGTACCGAAACCGCATGGTTCGGTGTGACCCATTTTATATTTAAAATCCTTAAACATAAAAAAATTCAAGTTCAAGATGGAATCGCTCAGGGCGGTTATTGCAAGCCTGGACGAGGGGGATTACATGGTATCCCGGGACATCAAGGATGCTTACCTGCATGTCCCCATTTACCATCCTCGCCAGGAGTACCTCAGATTTGTGGTACAGGATTACCATTACCAAGTCCAGACACTGCCGTTTGGACTGTACATGGCACCGAGGGTGTTTTATCAAGGTAATGGCCGAAATGATGATACTCCTTCAAAAAAAGGGAGTTGTAATTATCCCGTAATTGGACAATCTCGTTATAAGGGCGAGGTCCAAGGAGCAGTTGGTAGTCGGGGTAGCACTATTTTGGAAAGTGCTACAACAGCATAGGTGGATTCTAAACAGTCCAAAGTCACAGCTGGTTCCTATGACACGTCTACTGTTCCTGGGGATGGTTCTGGACATAAACCAGAAATAGTGTTTCTCCCGGAGGAGAAAGCCAAGGAGTTGTCATCTCTAGTCAGAGACCTCCTGAAACCAAAATAGGTAGCGGTGCATCATTGCACGCGAGTCCTGGGAAAAATGGTAGCTTCTTACGAAGCAATCCCATTAGGCAGGTTCCATACAAGAACTTTTCAGAGGGACCTGTTGGACAAGTGGTCCGGATCGCATCTTCCGATGCATAGGCTGATAACCCTGTCTCCAAGGACCAGGGTATCTCTACTGTGGTGGCTGCAGAGTGCCCATCTTCAAGAGGGCCGCAGGTTCGGCATACAGGACTAGGTCCTAGTGACCATGGATTCCAGCCTTTGAGGCTGGGGGGCAGTCACATAGGGAAGAAACTTCCAGGGACTTTGGTCAAGTCAGGTTATTTCCCTACACATAAATATTCTGGATCTGAGGGCCATTTACAATGCCCTGAGGCCAGCAAGGCCTCTGCTTCAAAACCAGCCGGTACTGATCCAATCAGACAACATCACGGCAGTCGCCCATGTAATCAACAGGGCGGCACAAAAAGCAGGATGGCGATGGCAGAAGCCACAAGGATTCTCCGATAGGCGGAAAATCATGTGTTAGCACTGTCAGCAGTGTTCATTCCCGGAGTGGACAACTGGGAAGCAGATCTTCTCAACAGACACGCCCTCCACCCGGGAAAATGGGGACTTCCTCCAGAAGTCTTCCAATAGGATTGTACACCATTGGGAAAGGCCACAGGTGGACATGATGGCGTCCCGCCTTAACAAAAAGCTATAAAAGATATTGCTCCAGGTCAAGGGACCCTCAGGCGATAGCTATGGACGCTCTGGTAACACCGTGGGTGTACCAGTCGGTTTAGGTGTTCTCCCCTCTGCCTCTCATACCAAAGGTACTGAGAATAATAAGAAGGCGAGGAGTAAGAACGATACTCGTGGATGGCCAAGAAGAGCTTGGTACCCAGAACTTCAAGAATTTATATCAGAGGACCAATGGCCTCTGCCACTCAGTCAGGACCTGCGGCAGCAGGGGCCCTGTCTGTTCCAAGACTTACCGCGGCTGCGTTTGACGGCATGGCGGTTGAACGCCGGATCCAGAAGGAAAAGGGTATTCCGGAGGAAGTAATTCCTACGCTTACTAAAGCCAGGAAAGAGGTTACAGCAACTCATTATCACCGCATATGGCGAAAATATGTTGCATGGTGTGAGGCCGAAAGGGCCCCAACAGAGGAATTTCAACTAGGTCGATTTCTGCATTTCCTGCAAGCAGGAATGACTATGGGCCTTAAATTGGGTTCCATTAAGGTACAGATCTCGGCTCTGTCGATTTTCTTTCAAAAAAGAACTAGCTTCAGTACCTGAAGTTCAGACATTTATAAAAGGAGTGCTGCATAGTCAGCCCCCGTTTGTGCCTCCTGTGGCACCTTGGGATCTCAACGTGGTGTTGAGTTTTCTTAAAATCACTTTGATTTGAACCACTAAAAACCGTGGATCTGAAATATCTCACATGGAAGGTGGTTATGTTATTTGCCTTGGCTTCTGCCAGGCGAGTATCAGAATTGGCGGCTTTGTCTTGTAAAAGCCCTTATTTGATTTTCCATATGGATAGGGCAGAATTGAGGACTCGTCCCCAGTTTCTCCCTAAGGTGGTGTCAGCGTTTCACCTGAACCAGCCTATTGTGGTGCCTGCGGCTACTAAGGATTTGGAGGACTCCAAGTTGCTAGACGTTGTCAGGGCCCTGAAAATATATGTTTCCAGGACGGCTGGAGTCAGAAAATCTGACTCGCTGTTTATCCTATATGCACCCAACAAGCTGGGTGCTCCTGCTTCTAAGCAGACTATTGCTCGTTGGATTTGTAGTACAATTCAGCTTGCACATACTGTGGCAGGCCTGCCACAGCCAAAATCTGTCAATGCCCATTCCACAAGGAAGGTGGGCTCATCTTGGGCGGCTGCCCGAGGGGTCTCGGCTTTACAACTTTGCCGAGCAGCTACTTGGTCAGGGGCAAACACGTTTGCAAAATTCTACAAATTTGATACCCTGGCTGAGGAGGACCTGGAGTTCTCTCATTCGGTGCTGCAGAGTCATCCGCACTCTCCCGCCCGTTTGGGAGCTTTGGTATAATCCCCATGGTCCTTACGGAGTTCCCAGCATCCACTAGGACGTTAGAGAAAATAAGAATTTACTCACCGGTAATTCTATTTCTCGTAGTCCGTAGTGGATGCTGGGCGCCCATCCCGAGTGCGGTTTATCTGCACTACTTGTACATAGTTATTGTTAACTAAATCGGGTTATTGTTGAGCCATCTGTTGAGAGGCTCTATTGTTTCATACTGTTAACTGTGTTTCATATCACGAGTTGTACGGTGTGATTGGTGTGGCTGGTATGAGTCTTACCCGGGATTCAATATCCTTCCTTATTGTGTACGCTCGTCCGGGCACAGTACCTAACTGAGGCTTGGAGGAGGGTCATAGTGGGAGGAGCCAGTGCACACCAGGTAGTCTAAGATCTTTCTAGAGTGCCCAGCCTCCTTCGGAGCCCGCTATTCCCCATGGTCCTTACGGAGTTCCCAGCATCCACTACGGACTACGAGAAATAGAATTACCGGTGAGTAAATTCTTATTATTCCTGTGTGTGTGGGGTGTCGGTACGTGCGTGTCGGCGTGTCTGAAGCGGAAGGCTTCTCCAAGGAGGAGGTGGAGCAGATGAGTGGTGTGTCCCCGTCGGTAGTGCCGACTCAGGAATGGATGGACATGTGGCATATGTTGAATGCAAGTGTGGCATCTTTACATAAGAGGCTAGATAAAGCTGAATCCAGGGAGGCATCAGGGGGTCAATCCTCGGAATGGACTGACTCACAGGGCCCGTCGGGGTCTCAAAAGTGTCCCTTGTCACTAATTGTGGACACAGATACTGACACGGACTCTGATTCCAGTGTCGACTATGATGAAGCTAGATTGCACCCTAAGGTGACAGAGTATTCAGTGTATGATTATTGCAATAAGAGATGTGTTGCATATTGCTGATGAACCCTCTGTTCCTGACACGAGAGTGCACATGTTTAAGGGAAAGAAACAAATAATAAACTTTCCCCCATCTCATGAACTTAACGAGTTATTTGATAAAGCTTGGTAGACTCCAGATAAAAGGCTGCAGATTCCCAAAAGAATTAATATGGCATACCCTTTCCCTACACAGGACAAGGTACTTTGGGAATCCTCTCCCACTGTGGACAAGGCTTTAACACGCCTGTCCAAGAAAGTGGCGCTGCCGTCTCCAGACACAGCTGCCCTCAAGGACCCTGCGGACCGCAGGCAGGAGACTACATTAAAGTCTATTTATTCACATACTAGTTCTTTGCTCAGACCGGCAATTGCGTCGGCATGGGTATGTAGCGTAGTTGCAGCTTGGACAGATACCCTGTCGGCTGACCTTGATACCCTAGATAGGGATGCTATTTTGTTAGCTCTAGCCCATATTAAAGACGCAGTCTTGTATATGAGAGACGCTCAAAGGGACATTGGGTTGCTGGGTTCCAGAGCCAATGCCATGGCTATTTCAGCGAGACGATCCTTATGGTCCCGCCAATGGACGGGTGATGCGGATTCGAAAAAGCATATGGAGGTTTTACCCTATAAGGGTGACGTGTTGTTTGGGGATGGGCTCGCTCCTGGTTTCCACAGCTACCGCGGGTAAATCTACCTTTTTTACCTTTTATTCCCCAACAGCAAAAGAAAACTCCACAATATCACATGCAGTCCTTTCGGTCGCAAAAGTCCAGATGAGGTCGGGGATCCTCCTTCCTTGCCAGAGGTAAGGGTAGAGGAAAGAGAACACCTGCTTCGGCTGGTGCCCAGGAACAGAAGTCCTCCCCGGCTTCTACAAAACCCACTGCATGACGCTGGGGCTCCCCTGCGGGAGTCCGCACCAGGGGGGGCACGCCTTCGACTCTTCAGCCAGGTCTGGGTCAGGTCAGACGTGAATCCTTGGGCGTTGGAAATAGTTTCCCAAGGCTACAAACTGGAATTCGAAGAGGTGCCCCCACAACGATTTTTCAAGTCGGCCTTACCAACTTCTACCCCATACAGGGATGTAGTGTTAGCTGCAATTCAAACGCTGTGTCAACAGCAAGTAATTATCAGGGTTCCCCTGAACCAACAGGGAAAAGGGTACTATTCGACCCTCTTTGTGGTCCCGAAGCCGGATGGTTCGGTCAGACCCATTTTAAATCTAAAATCCCTAAACCTGTACTTGAAAAGATTCAAATTCAAGATGGAATCGCTCCGAGCGGTAATAGCCAGCCTGGAGGGGGGGGATTTTATTGTGTCACTGGACATAAAGGATGCTTACCTTCATGTCCCCATATATCCCTCTCATCAGGAGTACCTGAGATTCGCTGTACAGGATTGTCATTACCAGTTTCAGACGTTGCCGTTTGGGCTTTCCACGGCTCCGAGGATTTTCACCAAGATAATTGCGGAAATTATGGTGGTCCTGCGCAAGCAAGGAGTCACAATTATCCCATACTTGGACGATCTCCTGATAAAGGCGAGATCAAAAGAGCAATTTCTGAGAAACGTGTCACTCTCTCTGAGAGTACTCCAGCAACACGGTTGGATTCTCAATCTACCGAAGTCACAGTTGGTTCCAACAACTCAACTAGCGTTCCTAGGTATGATACTGGACACGGAACAAAAGAAGGTTTTTCTCCTGTTGGAAAAAGCCCAGGACCTCCAGAACATAGTCAGAGACCTGCTAAAGCCAAAAAGAGTGTCAGTTCATCAATGCACTCGTGTTCTGGGGAAAATGGTGGTAGCCTACGAGACCATCCTCTTCGGCAGGTTCCATGCGAGGACGTTTCAATGGGACCTTCTGGACAAATGGTCCGGGTCCCATCTACAATTACATCAAAAGATAACACTGTCCCCCAGGGCCAGGGTGTCTCTTCTATGGTGGCTGCAAAGTGCTCACCTCCTAGAGGGTCGCAGATTCGGCATTCAGGACTGGGTTCTGGTAACCAGCCTCCGAGGATGGGGAGCAGTCACCCAAGGATTAAATTTTCAAGGACTATGGACAAGCCAGGAGTCCTGCCTGCACATCAACGTGTTGGAATTAAGGGCCATATACCACGGCCTTCGACAAGCGGAGAGTCTTCTTCGAAACCTATTGGTACTGATTCAATCAGACAATGTCACAGCAGTGGCTCATGTGAACCGCCAAGGCGGGACAAGGAGCAGAGTCGCGATGGCAGAAGCCACCAGGATTCTTCGCTGTGCGGAAAATCACGTAAGCGCTCTGTCAGCTGTCTTCATTTTGGGTGTGGACAACTGGGAGGCAGACTTCCTCAGCAGACACGATCTCCATCCAGGAGAGTGGGGACTTCATCAAGAAGTCTTTGCAGAGATAACGGGTCTTTGGGGAGTTCCTCAAATAGACAAGATGGCCTCAACAAGAAGCTTCGGAGGTATTGTGCCTGGTCCCGGGACCCTCAGGCAATAGCAGTAGACGCTCTGGTAACGCCATGGGTGTTCCAATCGGTCTACGTGTTTCCTCCTCTTCCTCTCATCACAAAGGTGTTGAGGATCATAAGGCGAAAAAGAGTACAGACAATACTCATTGTTCCATACTGGCCTCGAAGGGCCTGGTACTCAGATCTTCAGGAGATGCTCACAGAAGATCCTTGGCCTCTTCCTCTAAGGGAGGACCTGTTGCAGCAGGGGCCCTGCATGTTCCAAGACTTAACGCGGTTACGTTTGACGGCTTGGCGGTTGAACGCCGGATCCTAGCTGAGAAGGGTATTCCGGAAGAGGTCATACCTACTCTAATAAAGGCTAGGAAGGAGGTGACGGCAAAACATTATCACCGTATCTGGCGGAAATATGTCTCTTGGTGTGAAATCTACTACGGAAGATTTCCATTTGGGTCGTTTTCTCCACTTCCTACAGACAGGAGTGGATATGGGCCTAAAATTAGGCTCTGTTAAGGTACAGATTTCGGCTTTGTCGATATTCTTTCAGAAGGAATTGGCTTCTCTTCCGGAAGTCCAGACTCTTGTAAAGGGAGTGCTACACATCCAGCCTCCTTTTGTGCCCCCAGTGGCACCATGGGACCTGAACGTGGTGTTGCAGTTCCTAAAATCACACTGGTTTGAACCCCTTAACACGGTTGAGTTGAAATTTCTCACCTGGAAGGTGGTCATGTTATTGGCCTTGGCATCTGCAAGGCGGGTGTCAGAATTAGCGGCATTGTCTCACAAAAGCCCCTACTTGATTTTTCATGTTGATAGAGCGTAATTGAGGACTCGTCCTCAATTTTTACCTAAGGTGGTTTCTTCATTCCATATAAACCAACCTATTGTGGTGCCTGTGCCTATGAGTGACTTGGAGGATTCCAGGTCCCTGGATGTAGTCAGGGCCTTAAAGATTTATGTAGCCAGGACGGCTAGAATTAGGAAAACAGAGGCTCTGTTTGTTCTGTATGCAGCCAACAAGATTGGCGCGCCTGCTTCAAAGCAGACTATTGCTCGCTGGATCTGTAACACGATTCAGCAGGCGTATGTTACGGTTGGATTGCTGTTACCACATTCAGTAAAGGCCCATTCCACTAGGAAGGTGGGCTCTTCTTGGGCGGCTGCCCGGGGCGTCTCGGCATTACAGCTTTGCCGAGCAGCGACTTGGTCGGGGTCAAACACTTTTGCTAAATTCTACAAGTTTGATACCCTGGCTGATGAGGACCTAGCATTTGCTCAGTCTGTGTGGCATCCGCACTCTCCCGCCCGATTGGGAGCTTTGGTATGAACCCCATGGTCCTTACGGAGTCCCCAGCATCCTCTAGGACGTAAGAGAAAATAAGATTTTAAACCTACTCGTAAATCTATTTCTCCTAGTCCGTAGAGGATGCTGGGCGCCAGTCCCAGTGCGGAATATCTGCAAGACTTGTTTATAGTTATTGCTTACATAAGGGTTTTGTTACAGTTGGAATTGGTCTTGGACCGTTGCTGTTGTTTGTTCATACTGTTTACTGGTTATGTGTATTCCAGGTTATATGGTATGATTGGTGTGGGCTGGTATGAATCTTGCCCTTAGATTTACAAAATCCTTTCCTCGTATTGTCCATCTCCTCTGGGCACAGTTCTCTAGCTGAGGTCTGGAGGAGGGGCATAGAGGGAGGAGCCAGTGCACACCCATACTAAAAGTTCTTTATAGGTGCCCATGTCTCCTGCGGAGCCCGTCTATACCCCATGGTCCTTACGGAGTCCCCAGCATCCTCTACGGACTAGGAGAAATAGATTTACCGGTAGGTTTAAAATCTTATTATTTTAAATGAGGGTCTAATTAGCTCTGAAAGGTCATCACCAAATAGGAATTGCAATGTCAATATAGAACAGCAATTTATATCATGCAGTCAGGGTAGGCTGTAAATCTCCGGTAATTAGGTGGCTCTGGGAGGTGTTGTGTACTGCAGGCTCTGCACTAACATTAAAGCTTATTGTGGAACAGGAAAGACTTTGTGTGACATTTTCACCATTGTCACAATCAGTGTGAGCAAATTTTGAACTCATTTGATGGGTCTACTAATTAAAATATTGTGCTGTATTTGTCATTTGTAATTCTGTCAGTAGCACCACTGACTCTTGAACACGACGTGCCCTACCTTATGTCACAAGTGATATCTATATGATACGTATTTTAATAAAGATATCAAAATGTTTTTTTCTTGTCCTACCATTGTACTCGCATACATGTTAATGTTATTTGAGCAGTCCTTTTTATAATGTTAGATGACTTTATTTTATTAACAGAAATATAAAATCTATATATAATCTCGCTTTAATGCACAAATCATGTGACTTTATCAAAGGTATTCAGGAGCAGCACTTTCTGTACCTTCAGCCACACTCTATTCAAAAGTAACTTGCTACAAACTTGCAACAATACTCATTAAGTTGTCTGCAATCAATTCATCTGCTACAGTTACTTTCTCTGTCCTAGTGGATGCTGGGGACTCCGTAAGGACCATGGGGAATAGCGGGCTCCGCAGGAGACTGGGCTCTCTAAAGAAAGATTTAGTACTATCTGGTGTGCACTGGCTCCTCCCTCTATGCCCCTCCTCCAGACCTCAGTTAGAATCTGTGCCCGGACAGAGCTGGGTGCTTTTAGTGAGCTCTCCTGAGCTTGCTAATAAGAAAGTATTTTAGTTAGGTTTTTTTATTTTCAGAGAGCTTCTGCTGGCAACAGACGACTCTCTGCTACGTGGGACGAGAAGCAAACCTACTAACTGCGGCTAGGTTGCGCTTCTTAGGCTACTGGACACCATTAGCTCCAGAGGGATCGAACACAGGACCTGACCTTGTCGTCCGTCCCCGGAGCCGCGCCGCCGTCCCCCTCGCAGAGCCAGAAGACAGAAGCCGGCAGAAGCGGAGAAGACATCGAAATCGGCGGCAGAAGACTCCTGTCTTCACATGAGGTAGCGCACAGCACTGCAGCTGTGCGCCATTGCGCCCACACTAACCCACACACTCCGGTCACTGTAGGGTGCAGGGCGCAGGGGGGAGGCGCCCTGGGCAGCAATTGTTACCTCCTCGCGAATGCTGCATATAAACAGTGGCACACTGTTATATGTATGAGCCCCCGCCATTTATTTTACAAGAAATCGCGGGACAGAAGCCCTCCGCTGAGGGGGCGGGGCCTTCTTCCTCAGCACTCACCAGCGCCATTTTCCTTCCACAGCTCCGCTGAGAGGAAGCTCCCCAGGCTCTCCCCTGCAGAATCACGGTAGAAGGGTGAAAAAGAGAGGGGGGGGCACATAAATTTAGGCGCATAAATCATATTACAGCAGCTACTGGGTAAACACTAAGTTACTGTGTAATACCTGGGTTATATAGCGCTGGGGTGTGTGCTGGCAAACTCTCTCTCTCTCCAAAAGGCCTTGTGGGGGTCCTGTCCTCATTTAGAGCTTCCCCTGTATGTGTGGTGTGTCGACATGTTTGACGAAGATGGCTATGTGGAGGCAGAGCAAGTGCAGTTGACTGACGTGTCGCCGCCGACGGTGCCGACACCTGATTGGATGGATATGTGGAAGGTGTTAAATGATAATGTAAACTCCTTACATAAAAGGTTGGATAAAGCTGATACCTCGGGCCAGTCAGGGTCTCAACCCATGCCTGATCCTACAGCGCAGAGGCCCTCAGGGTCTCAAAAGCGCCCACTATCCAAAATGGTTGACAGATGTCGACACGGATTCTGACTCCAGTGTCGACGACGATGATGCAAAATTGCAACCAAAAATGACAAAAGCTATACGTTACATGATTATAGCGATGAAGGATATTTTACACATATCAGAGGTAAACCCTGTCCCTGACAAGAGGGTTTATATGTATGGGGAGAAAAGGCAAGAGGTGACTTTTCCCCCTTCACATGAGTTAAATGAGTTATGTGAAAGAGCGTGGGATTCCCCAGATAAGAAAGTCCTGATTTCCAAAAGGTTACTTATGGCGTACCCTTTCCCGCCAGAGGACAGGGTGCGCTGGGAATCCTCCCCTAGGGTAGATAAAGCTCTGACACGCTTATCTAAGAAGGTGGCCCTGCCGTCGCAGGATATGGCCACCCTAAAGGATCCTGCAGATAGAAAGCAGGAAAGTATCCTGAAATCTGTTTATACACATTCAGGGACTCTACTGAGGCCGGCAATTGCATCGGCGTGGATGTGTAGTGCTGTAGCAGCGTGGACAGATAATCTGTCTGAGGAAATGGATACCTTAGACAGGGATACCATTATGCTGACCCTGGGGAATATAAAAGACACTGTCCTATATATGAGGGATGCCCAGAGGGACATTTGCCTACTGGGCTCTAGAATTAATGCAATGTCGATTTCTGCCAGGAGGGTCATGTGGACTCGGCAGTGGACAGGTGATGCCGACTCCAAAAAACACATGGAGGTGTTACCTTACAAGGGTGAGAAATTGTTTGGGGACGGTCTCTCGGACCTGATTTCCACAGCTACTGCTGGGAAGTCAAACTTTTTGCCATATATTCCCTCACAACCGAAGAAAGCACCGTATTACCAAATGCAGTCCCTTCGCGCACAAAGAAGCAAGAAGGTCAGAGGTGCTTCCTTTCTTGCTAGAGGCAGGGGCAGAGGAAAAAAGCTGCACCTTACAGCTAGTTCCCAGGAACAGAAGTCCTCCCCGGCTTCCACTAAATCCACCGCATGACGCTGGGGCTCCACGGGTGGTGCTAGGAGCGGTGGGGGCGCGTCTCCGACATTTCAGCCACCAGTGGGTTCGCTCACAGGTGGATCCCTGGGCTATACAGATTGTGTCTCAGGGATACAAGCTGGAATTCGAGGTGATGCCCCCTCAACGTTACCTAAAATCGGCCCTGCCAGCTTCCCCCATAGAAAGGGAAGTAGTGGTAGCGGCAATTCACAAGCTATTTCTCCAGCAGGTGGTGGTAAAGGTTCCCCTTCCTCAACAGGGGAAGGGATACTATTCCACAATGTTTGTGGTACCGAAACCGGACGGTTCGGTCAGACCTATATTAAATTTAAAGTCCCTGAACATTTATCTGAAAAGATTCAAGTTCAAAATGGAATCGCTCAGAGCGGTCATTGCAAGCCTGGAAGAGAGGGATTTTATGGTGTCTCTGGACATCAAGGATGCTTACTTGCATGTCCCTATTTATTCGCCTCATCAGGAGTACCTCAGATTTGTGGTACAGGACTGTCCTTACCAATTCCAGACGTTGCCGTTTGGTCTGTCCACGGCACTGAGAATATTTACCAAGGTAATGGCAGAAATGATGGTGATCCTGAGAAAGCAAGGAGTCACAGTTATCCCATACTTGGACGATCTCCTCATAAAGGCGAGATCGAGGGAGCAGTTGCAGATCAGCGTAGCGCACTCACAGGAAGTGTTGCAACAGCATGGCTGGATTCTGAATATCCCAAAGTCGCAGCTGATTCCTACGAAGCGTCTGCCCTTTATGGGCATGATTCTGGACACAGACCAGAAGAAGGTGTTTCTCCCAACGGAGAAGGCTCAAGAGCTTGTGACTCTAGTCAGAGACCTCTTAAAACCGAAACAGGTGTCGGTGCATCACTGCACGCGAGTCCTGGGAAAGATGGTGGCATCGTACGAAGCCATTCCCTTCGGCAGGTTCCATGCACGGATCTTTCAATGGGATCTGTTGGACAAATGGTCCGGATCGCATCTTCAGATGCATCGGCTGATCACCCTGTCCCCCAGGGCCAGGGTGTCTCTTCTGTGGTGGCTACAGAGTGCTCACCTTCTCGAGGGCCGTAGATTCGGCATACAGGACTGGGTCCTGTTGACCACGGATGCGAGCCTCCGAGGGTGGGGGACAGTCACTCAGGGAAGAAACTTCCAAGGGTTGTGGTCAAGTCAGGAAACTTGTCTGCACATAAATATCCTGGAACTAAGGGCCATATTCAACGCCCTGAGTCAAGCGGAGCCCCTGCTTAGCAACCAACCGGTGCTAATTCAGTCAGACAACATCACTGCAGTGGCTCATGTAAACCGCCAGGGCGGCACAAGAAGCAGAGTCGCTATGGCGGAAGCCACCAGGATTCTTTGGTGGGCGGAGAATCACGTACAAGCACTGTCAGCAGTGTTCATTCCGGGAGTGGACAACTGGGAAGCAGACTTCCTCAGCAGACACGACCTCCACCCGGGAGAGTGGGGACTTCATCAAGAAGTCTTCATTCAGATTACAAATCGATGGGAACTGCCACAGGTAGACATGATGGCGTCCCGTCTCAACAAAAAGCTGCAACGGTATTGCGCCAGGTCAAGAGACCCTCAGGCGATAGCTGTGGACGCCCTGGTAACACCGTGGGTGTTCCAGTCGGCCTATGTGTTCCCTCCTCTTCCTCTCATACCCAAGGTACAGAGAATCGTAAGAAGATGAGGAGTGAGAACAATACTCATTGTTCCGGATTGGCCAAGAAGACCTTGGTACCCGGAATTGCAAGAAATACTCACAGAGGACCCATGGCCTCTGCCTCTCAGACAGGACATGTTGCAACAGGGACCCTGCCTGTTCCAAGACTTACCGCGGCTGCGTTTGACGGCATGGCGGTTGTACGCCGGATCCTAGCGGAAAAAGGCATTCCGGAGGAAGTTATTCCTACGCTGATAAAGGCTAGGAAGGACGTGACAGCAAAGCATTATCACCGCATATGGCGAAAATATGTTGCTTGGGTGAGGCCAGGAAGGCCCCTACAGAGGAATTCCAACTGGGCAGATTTCTGCACTTTCTACAGTCTGGAGTGACTATGGGCTTGAAGTTGGGATCCATAAAGGTCCAGATTTCGGCCCTATCCATTTTCTTTCAAAAGTAACTGGCGTCTCTTTCTGAAGTTCAGACGTTTGTTAAGGGAGTGCTGCATATTCAGCCCCCTTTTGTGCCACCAGTGGCACCTTGGGATCTCAATGTGGTGTTCGGTTTCCTAAAATCCCACTGGTTTGAACCACTTAAGACCGTGGAGCTAAAGTATCTCACGTGGAAGGTGGTCATGCTATTGGCATTAGCTTCGGCTAGGCGTGTGTCAGAATTGGCGGCTTTGTCATGTAAAAGCCCCTATCTGGTTTTTCATATGGACAGGGCAGAATTGCGGACTCGTCCCCAATTTCTGCCAAAGGTGGTGTCATCTTTTCATTTGAACCAACCTATTGTAGTGCCTGCTGGTACTCGTGACTTGGAGGATTCCAGGTTACTAGATGTAGTCAGGGCTTTGAAGATTTATGTAGCCCGAACGGCTGGAGTCTGGAAAACTGACTCGCTGTTTCTCCTATATGCCCCCAACAAGTTGGGTGCTCCTGCTTCAAAGCAAACCGTTGCCCACTGGATCTGTAACACGATTCAGCAGGCTCATTCTGCGGCTGGATTGCCGAATCCAAAATCAGTAAAAGCCCAGAGGTGGGCTCTTCTTGGGCGGCTGCCCGAGGGGTCTCGGCATTACAGCTTTGCCGAGCTGCTACTTGGTCGGGTTCAAACACATTTGCAAAATTCTACAAGTTTGATACCCTGGCTGAGGAGGACCTTGAGTTTGCCTATTCGGTGCTGCAGAGTCATCCGCACTCTCCCACCCGTTTGGGAGCTTTGGTATAATCCCCATGGTCCTTACGGAGTCCCCAGCATCCACTAGGACGTCAGAGAAAATAAGATTTTACTTACCGGTAAATCTATTTCTCGTAGTCCGTAGTGGATGCTGGGCGCCCGTCCCAAGTGCGGACTTTCGGCAATACGTGTACATAGTTATTGCTTAATAATGGGTTATATTATGTTGGCATCCATTGTTGATGCCCTGTTGTTGTTCATACTGTTGACTGGATAAGTGTATCACAAGTTATACGGTGTGATTGGTGTGGCTGGTATGAGTCTTACCAGAGATTCCAAAATCCTTTCCTTATGTCTGCTCTTCCGGGCACAGTTTCCTTAACTGAGGTCTGGAGGAGGGGCATAGAGGGAGGAGCCAGTGCACACCAGATAGTACTAAATCTTTCTTTTAGAGTGCCCAGTCTCCTGCGGAGCCCGCTATTCCCCATGGTCCTTACGGAGTCCCCAGCATCCACTACGGACTACGAGAAATAGATTTACCGGTAAGTAAAATCTTATTTTCTGAATAAACTAACTATTTTGCCTGATGTGATCATTTATTCCATTTAACCCATACAGCATTTTTGGTCTGTGTACTTTTATATTATCATTCATTAAGTAAACTCTTAATCACGTATTTTCTAGTGAATAGGGAACATTTATAATCCATATTTTTAACGATTATAGTATTGCTTGTATTCTATGTCATTTGCATATTGGTGCAGTTTTTATTAAACAGTTAACATTTATTTCCGACTCGCCATTTGTTTTAAGTGTACTGCTGCTCCCACGAGCGCTGCTATTTTTCCATTTCTTTGTAAATCTTCTTTTAAATGACTACACACCCTTTTTATAGCAGCGAATGAGGGATTAGCTATACTATATATTATTAACATTGGCGCTGAAAAGTAGTGAATTTTTCTCCGGCAGGGTCCAAAGGATAACATTGGGATATGATGACGCAACAGCGGATTTGCACCGAACGGTCAAAGCTTTTTGGCCTCCCAGCATGCAACGGGCCCGTCCATATATTGCTGCCTCCTGGCTCAGGAAAATCAGTTTGGTTTTTTTCGTGCACCAGGAGCCGGACCATGGTCAAAGGGCTGCTGTTTTTTTAGCAGCCATAAGCTTTTTTTATTGTATTTTTATAGTTTTACTATTTTTCTGAGTGATCTTTCTAAAAAGCGTCTTATACGTACCTTAGAAAGAGTCGCTCCAACAACTCCCCGCCGTGTCGCGACAACAATTACCCACGAGTACAGTTCTGTTTCAGCGGGCGTCTGTGTAGGATGTACTAGCAGTCCAGCAGACGTTACCAGGCTGTGGCTGGAGCACGGGAAGAAGGTAAGGAATCTTTTCCGCTTAGAAATGGAACACAGTCACAGCACTATTTTGGGAGGCGACTACCAAACAGTTGCTGACACGGCTGCCACCTCAGGTGCATCAGCGCTAGGCCTTAGGGATCATAGGCTCCAGGGGTAGTATGAGGCCACGATCCTTAAGGTTGATGTCAGCAGTGGGGAGTCAAATGCTCCCCTGGTCATCCCTCCCTCCAGTTCATGACCAGTTTCCTCCGAGTCTTCCGCCATGAACTGTTTTCCTGCTTACATCCGGACGCTGTGTATCTAAAAGGACCCAGTCGCAGCATGGGCGGCTGTGTGGCTGGTGCGTCAGTGTTCACTTGGCCGTCTGTGTTCACTGTAGGTAAACGGGTCGAGTATGTACACTATTAGCGTCTGGATCCACTCGGCATTCGCTAACGTATTGATCGGTCCTGGAAGCGGGGTGAGTTTCCCTGTATCCCACTCTACCGAGCACGGTTAATACAGCACTAAGGGGCTGATTCAGACCTGATCAGTGCTATGCATTTTCGCACAGCAGCGATCAGGTCTGAACTGCGCATGCACCGCAGTCTGCCGGCGCATGCCAGACAGCCGACGGCCATCTCAGCCTTGCGATCGCTCTGCCTGATTAACATGTTTAGGGGGCGCAGTCTGGGCAATGCAGGTGTGCCTGGGCAGTTTTTTTTGGGGGGGAAGGGGGGCGGGCTGTGACGGCTGCATGATGTCACACGCAGCCGCTGTGACCCGGGCAGCGATGAGTAGCTCCCTGTCAGCGTGCAGGAGCTGCACTGGCTGGGAGCTACTCCTGAAGTACAATAGCATTGCCGCTGTGCCATGCTTTTGTACTTGTGCAATGGGGCAGGGACTGATATGTGGGGCGGGCTACAATCAGCCCCTAAGTCTCTATCTGCCTTTTGAGAGTGAGTAGTTGGATAAGTGCCTAATGCATATGAGTCTAATTATTAATGTTGTTTTTTTTCGCTGTGCGACTGAATACAGTTAAATCCTATATAAGGTAATTCAGTAATATGTTTCTCCTACGTACTTGAAATGTATTTGTAGTGGATTATGTACTCATATTGCTTATTATACTAATGTATAACCTGTGACTGATTGCTAGTGTGATTACTGACTTTACTATAATTCTGTCAGTTTTTCTGTCTTTTCCGATCCTCAATGCTGGTGCAAAGCAGGGTAGGGTCAGATTGTGTGTCACTTTACCAAAATTTCAAGTGATTACAGTCACATTGTCTAGTACACTGTGCAAGTGTGTGATTATCATGTCTAAGAGCGGCAAGGGTGAGGAAAATACACTCACAGCAGCACCAACACTCATGTCATGTTTGTCTTGCAAAGCTGGGTTAACCTCTCAGGATCTGGTTCAGAATGCTTTGTGTGTAAATTGTTTTAGCTTTCACCAAAATTTCTTGAAAAATCCAAGGCAGACACAGGTGCAAGTTGAACCCCCATGAGCTACGTTTGCACGGACATTATCCAGTATAGCTGAGCGGATAATTCCACTATTAACCCTTACATGCAGCATTCCACCTGGGGTTTATCACATCCAGCAGGGGAAGCAGCAGCCTCTCAACAAAAACAGGTTGAAAGGCCAGTGGTAAGTAAATCACATAGACATGACACAACATCTTCACAGTCTACACGTGTTTCAGATGAGGATTAATTGAAGGATGAAGACTCATTACACTCTGGTTCTGCATATGGAGATGAGGAGGAAGGTCTTAGCTCAGTGGACATATCTGAGTTAATTAATGTGATGAAAGCCATTCTATCCTTAGAAGAATCAGCAGAGCCCGTGTTAAAATCTAAGGCACCTGTCTTAAAACATCCCAAAACAGTTAGGACTGCATTTCCTGGTTCAGAACATCTGACGGAAATCATGCAAGAGACTTGGGTTACGACCGGCAAGAAGTTTAGAATTCCAAGGAAATGGAATTCCAATTATCCTCTTGCTGCTGGGGACTGTTTAAAGAGGGAGGTGGCTCAAAAAAGAAGATACACATGTCATTTGATTAGTGCAAAAATCTACTTTACCTCTGCCTTCAACATCATTGAATGATGTCACAGATAGGAGAGTTGATGGTTTTCTAAAAAAAAAACATTTTTTCCCTGTCTGGGGCATTCAGAAAACCAGCCATGGCTTCAGCCTGGATAGCAAAAGCAGTGGCTGCCTGGGCTGATGCATTGGAAGGGGATCTTTCAATGGCATCTAGAGAGCAAAAATGTTGCACATATCAAACAGGCTGCAATGTTTTTGGAAGAAGCAGCCTAGGCTATGGGTACAGTTGCCTCTCAGGCATCCGCTTCAGCAGTAGCCGCTCGCAGAGCAGTTTGGCTACGTACATGGAAAGCTGATTCAGAATCCAAAAAGGTTTTCTAGTCTACCTTTTACTGGAGATATTCTTTTAAAGTATTAAGCAGTATTTTGGAGTCGGAAGCAGACTCCAAGAAAGTGAAGTTTCCTTCCACATACAAATTCAAGCCTATAGTTCCAGCTTTTTGGCCCTTTCGGTCTCAAGGGAAAGCAAAATGAAAAGGTGATGGCAAACAGTCCCAATACAACAAGTCTGGTAAGACTAATAAGCATTGGGCTACCAGAGGACCAGCTTCTAAATCCGAAGATAATCGATCAGCCTGATAGTGCGGGCCTCCACTTGGGAGATCCCAGGGTAGGAGTCCGACTTCTTCAATTTGCACAGATCTGGCAGCAGTTTACCACAGATGCCCTGGTGCACGAAGCAATATCTCTCAGTTATGCATTTGCTTTTAAGAAACACCCTCCTCAAAGGTTCTTTTGTACCACCCCGTTGTCAGTGGAAACGAATGCCAGGGCTTTTCAAGAGGCAGTTCAGAAATTGCTTCAGTCAGGAGTAATCATTCCAGTTCCTCCTGCACAACGAGGACAGGGTTTTTACTCCAACTTGTTTCAAGTCCAGAAGCCAAATGGGTTGTTCCGGTCCATTCTCAATCTTAATGTGCTGAACAAGTACATTGTGGTGCCTCGGTTTCATATGGAGACTTTACGTTCCATCATTTTGGCCATGGAGCCAGGGGATTTTATGGTATCCCTGGATATCCGGGATGCTTACCTACATGTTCTTATAGCACTGTCCCATCAGCGTTATCTCAGGTTCGCTATCCTCCAACAGCATTTTCAGTTCCAGGCCCTTCCTATTACCCAGGGTGATGAGAGAGGCAAAACAAAGAAGGGGTGCCGTGATACTAATTGCTCTGGCTTTGCCCAATAGACGTTTGTACACAGATCTGCAGAGGATGTCGATGGATACTCCATTCCTACTCCCTCAACATCCAGAACTATTGTCTCAAGGTCCTTGTTATCACAGACACCTGGATCGACCTGTCTTTGACGGCGTGGCTCTTGAGACTTCCATCCTGAAGTCAAGAGGATTCTCACAACAGGTAATTCAAACAATGCTCAGAGCAAGGAAACCTTCCTCAGCACGCAATTATCACCGAATATGGCAAGCCTATATTCAGTGGTGCAGTGATCGGAAATTTGACCCCTAGGTTTCAGAGTTTCCAGGGTCTTGGCATTCGTTCAGGCAGGAATTGATTAAGGTTTAAGGGTGGCTTCCTTGAGAGTGCAAGTGTCAGCATTGTCTGTATGGTTTCAAAAGAAAGTTGTTAACCTACAGGATGTGCCACTTTTTTCCAGAGAATGCTGCACATTCAACCTCCTTTTGTTCCTCCTACAGTGCCTTGGGGTTTAAGTTTAGTCCTAAAGGTCCTTCAGGTTGCCCTGTTTTAACCATTTAAAAGAGTGGATCTTAAATGGAATAAACAGCTAAAGTTCTCTTTCTACTGGTCATTGCTTCAGCTAGAAGAGTTTCAGATTTAGGGGCATTGTTATGTCATCCTCCATTTCTGATTTATTCATTTTTTTATCCAGATAGAGCAGTTCTCAGAACTAAATCTGGGTATCTTCCAAAGGTGGTGTCTAAATTCCACCTTAACGAAGAAATTGTAGTCCCGGCCTTCCAGGGGCCGGACCTTTCTACGGGAGATGCATAGTTGGACGTAGTCGGCCTTAAGGATCTATGTAGATCGTAACAGTGCCATCAGAAAGACAGATTCTCTCTTCGGTCTCTACGGATTTCACAAGAGAGGATGGCCTGCTGATAAACAGACACTGGCGAGGTGGCTTCGGATGACTATTTCAGAAGCATATTCTCAAGCTGATCTCCCGGTTTCCGGCTAATGTCTCTGCTCACTCTACTCGTAAGGTAGGTCCATCATGGGCAGCACAACGTGGTGCTTCAGCAGAACAGATATGTAAGGCAGCCACATGGTCTTCCATTAACACATTCATTAGACATTATGCCATTGATACCTTTGCCTCTCATGATGCTAAATTCGTGCGAAGGATTCTCCTGTCCAATCAGGACCGTCCCCACCACTAAATTTCTTTTGGACATCCCAGTGTTATCCTGTGGACCCTGCCAGAGAAATATACGTTCTGGTAAGATCTTACCAGTGACAACGGTATTTCTCCTAAGTCCGCAGTGATCCCACCCTGACGCACCTGATGTGAGGATCCTTTTTCTCACTAACCTCTTCCTTCTTGTACGGAAGGGTGTGCATGTGTGTTCTTCTCACCTGATTAGGGCTCTCTAGGATGCTCCTGCCTTAAGCTTTGGAAAAACAACTGAGCCAGGAGGCGGGGATACAGTTGCAAGAAAAAGTATGTGAACCCTTTGGACTTTCCTGGATTTGTGCATAAATTAATCATAAAATGTATTCTGATCTTCATCTAAGTCACAACAATAGACAAACACAGTCTGCTGAAACGAATACCACACAAACAATTATATGTTCTCATGTTTTTATTGAACACGCCATGTAAACATTCACAGTGCAGGGTGGACAAAGTATGTGAACACTTGTATTTAATAACTGGTTGATCCTCCTTTGGCAGCAATAACCTCAACCAAATGTTTCCTATAGTTGCATATCAGACCTGCACAACGGTCAGGGGGAATTTTGGACCATTCCTCTTTACAAAATTGTTTCAGTTCAGCAATATTCTTGGGTTGTCTGGTGTGAATCACTCTCTTGAGGTCATGCCACAGCATCTCAATCGGGTTGAGGTCAGGACTCTGACTGGGCCACTCCAGAAGGTGTATTTTCTTCTGTTGAAGCCATTCTGTTGTTGATCTACTTCTGTGCTTTGGGTCGTTCTCCTGTTGCATAAGTAATCTTCTGTTGAGCTTCAGATGGTGGGCAGATGGCCTTAAGTTCTCCTGCAAAATGTCTTTATAAACTTGGGAATTCATTTTTCCCTCGATTGATGGCAATCTTTCCAGGCACTGAGGCAGCAAAGCAGCCCCAAACCATGATGCCCCCTCCACCATACTTCACAGTTGGGATGAGGTTTTGATGTTGGTGTGCTGTGCCTTTTTTTTTTTTTTTTTTTTTTCTCCACACATGGGGGTAAATTTACTAAGATGGGAGTTCTATTTAAGATGGGAAGTTGCCCATAACAACCAATCAATCAGATTCTACTTCTCATTTATCTAGCACCTTCTGGAAGATAATACCTGAAATCTGATTGGTTGGTATGGGCAACATCCCATCTTAAATAGAACTCCCATCTTAGTAAATTTACCCCTTAGTGTTGTGTGTTCCTTCTAAACAACTCAACTTTGGTTTCATCTCTCCACAGAATATTTTGCCAGTAGCACTGTGGAACATTCAGGTGCTCTTTTGCAAACTTCAAACGTGCAGCAATGTGTTTTTTTTTACAGCAGTGGCTTCCTCCGTGGTATCCTCCCATGAACTTCATTCTTGTTCAATGTTTTACGTATGGTAGATTCGTCAACAGAGATGTTAGATGTCAACAGAGATGTGCCAGAGATTTCTGTAAGTCTTTAGCTGACACTCCAGGATTCTTCTTCAGCTCATTGAGCATTCTGCACTGTGCTCTTGCAGTCATCTTTACAGGACGCCCACTCCTAGGGAGAGTAGCAACAGTGCTGAACTTTCTCCATTTATAGACAATTTGTCTTACCGTAGACTGATGAACATCAAGGCTTTTAGAGATACTTTTGTAACCCTTTCGAGCTTTATGCAAGTCAACAATTCTTAATCGTAGGTCTTCTGAGAGCTCTTTTCTGCGAGGCATGGTTCACATCAGGCAATGCTTCTTGAGAATTGCAAAATCAAAATTGGTGTGTGTTTTTATAGGGCAAAGCGGCTTTAACCAACACCTCCAATCTTGTCTCATTGATTGGACTCCAGGTTGCTGACTCCTGACTCAAATTAGCTCTTGGAGAAGTCATTAGCCTAGGGGTTCACATACTTTGTCCACCCTGCACTGTGAATGTTTACATGGTGTGTTCAGTAAAAACATGAGAACATATAATTGTTTGTGTGGTATTAGTTTCAGCAGATTGTGTTTGTCTATTGTTGTGACTTAGATGAAGATCAGAACACATTTTATGACCAATTTATGCACAAATCCAGGAAAGTCCAAAGGGTTCACATACTTTTTCTTGCAACTGTATATGGACGTGCCTGTTGCATGCTGGGAGGCCGAAAGCTTTGACCGTTTTGTGCAAATCCGCTGTCACGCCATCATATGTTATCCTGTTATCCTGTGGAAAGTTCTTCTTTTATATAAACATATATACTAAATCTGCTATTACTTTTATCTCTAAATATTGTTAATAGACTGTTTCAATCATTGTAATTAGTCAGTGGTACAATAGCTACAGAGCATTTATTTATTATCGGTTATTTATATAGCGCACACATATGCCATCACATCAGTCCCTGCCCCAGTGGAGCTTATAATCTATATTCTCTGCCACATGTACATGCACACACTAGGTTTAATTTTTTGTTGGGAGATCATTTTTGGATTGTGGAGGAAACCGGAGTACCCGGAGGAAACCCACGCAAGTACGGGGAGAATATACAAACGCCACACAGTCACTGCGATGGTAGGAATTGAACCCATAACCTCAGTGTTGTGAGGCAGTAATGCGCTAACCATTACACCATCCAGGAGATCGGGAGTGATGAACAAAGGAAAATGGCCCATTATCTTGCTCGTATGGCTGTTTTCGTACTTAGTAGTAATTTATGTGAAATGCTTATCAATTATATCTGTTCAAGAAAATGGACTATTTTTCACCCGATCCCCAATAAAATAAAAATAAACTTGTTTTAAAAAACATTCTCATAATCTGTAGCTGACAAATTCAACATTACTCTAGAATGATTTCTCAAATGACATCAGTCAGGCTGTGTATGATCTGTGCAATAAACGAGCAAGCTAAGCTCTAATTTGTTTTCATGAAGTTCTCAAGAACTATTTTAATAGTGATTTATTTCTTTTTTTCCTCTGAAATGAATAGCATCAAATTTCCTGATATGACTGGTTATCTGCCAGTTTATATGATAGCAGAAAAGCCTTTGGGACTTTGGACTGGTTTATAGAAAATCATGAATGATAAAACCCTTCCTCTGCAGTGAATGTAAAAATGTCATCTGCGAGAAAATTCCCAGGAATTCTGCAGAACTTTTTTTTTTTTTTTTGTACCACAGTTAGAATGTTAAGATCACTTTCTTGTGAGTATGTATGATAGTAAGGAAAAAAATGTTATTTTATTTTTTGCATTCCTCCTATAGCTTAGGTGGTAGGTAACAGTACACACTGACTTCACATGAGTCACATTCATTAGTATATTGTAATTCAAGTTCATATTACATGTTTTCCCCAAATACAGTACACACAGCGATTTTTATGTATTTGCCAAATCTTTGTGTTGAGAAAGTTCGGTTGGCAAGCGGTTTGCCAATCTAGACAAATCAAAAGGTACTTTCTAATTGTAGGTGAAATAATAAATCGTTTTCTTTTAGCAAACTTTACAAAATAATAAATGTGTCAGTCAATAGAAGCTTCAACTGTGGTGTGTTCCTCAGGGAAAAGTATACAAAAAATATAAGGGGTCGGCTGCCCTCTATGGAATATATAAATAGAAAATTAAAAAAATATAATATATAAATGTCTGGCACTCCAAGATCCATAGTAATATATGCTGTCTGTGCCCTCACAAATTGTTACTTAAATCCAGCAAAGGTGTGGCACTCATAGCATATCAAAGAATTACTGCAATAGAGTATCTATCTATCTCACACCCTATGTAGACAAAAGTGATTGGACAGCCCCCACACAAGCGACATTGTGTGCTTCTGCAGCAGCACGTGTTCATGAAGGTAGAAAATGGGTAGGGGGGCACTAATTAGATAATTTGCTAACAAAATGGCTTGGTGGCAGTAGCTAATAGCAGTCTACAATGATCCCCTTTTCAAACTCTGGGGCAGATATATTAAACCTGGAGAAGTGTTAAATGGAAGGTACCCGTGCTAATAATGGCGCTGATACAGCTTCTCGCCCATAACAACATTTCTTGCATTTACCCCTCAGGGGTATATGCAATTCACGGCGAATCGCGGCAAATTATCGCCGTTTTTTAATTCGACACAATTCGACAGGTGAATTCCGGCAGGTGGCTGCCGGAATTCACCATATTCAATGAAAAACGGATTCGACAGTCCCGCGGGCGAAAAACGGCCGATTTGCCGGATTTTGCCGCGAATTAAAAAAACGGGAAAAACCCGGAAAAAAATGGCGTGGGGTCCCCCCTCCAAAGCATAACCAGCCTCGGGCTCTTCGAGCTGGTCCTGGTTCTAAAAATGCGGGGTAAAAATTGACAGGGGATCCCCCGTATTTTTAAAACCAGCACCGGGCTCTGCACCTGATGCTGGTGCAAAAAATACGGGGGACAAAAAGAGTAGGGGTCCCCCGTATTTTATACACCAGCATCGGGCTCCACTAGCTGGACAGATAATGCCACAGCCGGGGGTCACTTTTATACAGCGCCCTGCGGCCGTGGCATTAAATATCCAACTAGTCACCCCTGGCCGGGGTACCCTGGGGGAGTGGGGACCCCTTCAATCAAGGGGTCCCCCCCCCCCAGCCACCCAAGGGCCAGGGGTGAAGCCCGAGGCTGTCCCCCCCATCCAAAGGCTGCGGATGGGAGGCTGATAGCCTTGAGTAAAATGACAAGAATATTGTTTTTTCCAGCAGTACTACAAGTCCCAGCAAGCCTCCCCCGCAAGCTGGTACTTGGCGAACCACAAGTACCAGCATGCGGGAGAAAACCGGGCCCGCTGGTACCTGTAGTTCTACTGGAAAAAAAATACCCAAATAAAAACAGGACACACACACCGTGACAAGTAAAACTTTATTACACACAGCCGACACACACATACTTACCTATGTTGACACGCCGACTGCCACGGTCTCCGACGATCCGAGGGTACCTGTGAAAACAATTATACTCACCTTCCAGCGTCCAGAGGTACATCCACGTCCAGAGATAATCCACGGACTTGGCAAAAAAAGAAAACGAACACCCGGACCACCGGACTGAAAGGGGTCCCATGCTTTCACATGAGACCCCTTTTCACGAATGCCGGGACATCACGTGACTCCTGTCACTGAAGTCCCTTCAGCCAATCAGGAAGCGCTACTTCCGTGGCGCTCACCTGATTGGCTGTGCGCTGTCTGAGCTGTCAGACAGCGCATCGCAAAGCCGCTCCATTAGTTTCAATGGTGGGAACTTTGCCGTCAGCGGTGGGGTTACCCGCGGTCAGCCGCTGACCGGCGGGTGACCTCACCGCTAGCCGCTAAGTTCCCACCATTGAATATAATGGACGGAGCTGTGCGATGCGCTGTCTGAGTTCAGACAGCGCACAGCCAATCAGGTGAGCGCAACGAAGTTGCGCTTCCTGATCGGCTTTAGAGACCTTTGTGTGACAGCTGTCACTGACAGGTCTCATTCGTGGAAAGGGGTCTCATGTGTCAGCATGGGACCCCTTTCAGTCCGGTGGTCCGGGTGTTCGTTTTCTTTTTTTGCCAAGTCCGTGGATTTATCTCTGGACCATGGCTGAGGTGAGTATATTGATCTTTTCTTTTCAGGTATCCGTGGATTCTACATGGAGAAGAGGACCGATGTCGGCGTGTGAACATAGGTAAGTATGTGTGTGTCGGCAGTGTTTAATAAAGTTTTACTGTCACGGTGTCTGTGTACTGTTTTTATTTGGGTATTTTTTTCCCAGTAGAACTACAGGTACCAGCGGGCCCGTTTTTCTCCTGCATGCTGGTACTTGTGGTTCTCCAAGTACCAGCTTGCGGGGGAGGCTTGCTGGGACTTGTAGTTCTTCTGGAAAAAAAACAATATTCTGTCATTTTACTCAAGGCTATCAGCCTCCCATCCGCAGCCTTTGGATGGGGGGGACAGCCTCGGGCTTCACCCCTGGCCCTTGGGTGGCTGGGGGGGGGGACCCCTTGATTGAAGGGGTCCCCACTCCCCCAGGGTACCCCGGCCAGGGGTGACTAGTTGGATATTTAATGCCACGGCCGCAGGGCACTGTATAAAAGTGACCCCCGGCTGTGGCATTATCTGTCCAGCTAGTGGAGCCCGATGCTGGTGTGAAAAATACGGGGGACCCCTGCTCGTTTTGTCCCCCGTATTTTCTCTGACGTCCTAGTGGATGCTGGGACTCCGTAAGGACCATGGGGAATAGCGGCTCCGCAGGAGACAGGGCACAAGAATAAAAGCTTTAGGATCAGGTGGTGTGCACTGGCTCCTCCCCCTATGACCCTCCTCCAAGCCTCAGTTAGATTTTTGTGCCCGAACGAGAAGGGTGCAGGCTAGGTGGCTCTCCTGAGCTGCTTAGAATAAAAGTATATTTTAGGTTTTTTATTTTCAGTGAGTCCTGCTGGCAACAGGCTCACTGCATCGTGGGACTAAGGGGAGAAGAAACGGACTCACCTGCGTGCAGAGTGGATCGGGTTTCTTAGGCTACTGGACATTAGCTCCAGAGGGACGATCACAGGTTCAGCCTGGATGGGTCCCGGAGCCGCGCCGCCGGCCCCCTTACAGAGCCAGAAGAGCGAAGAGGTCCGGTGAAATCGGCGGCAGAAGACGATCCTGTCTTCAGACTAAGGTAGCGCACAGCACCGCAGCTGTGCGCCATTGCTCTCAGCACACTTCACACTCCGGTCACTGAGGGTGCAGGGCGCTGGGGGGGAGCGCCCTGAGACGCAATATAACATGATATACCTTAGATTGGCTAAAGAATACATCACATATAGCTCTGGGGCTATATGGATGTATTTTAACCCCTGCCATTTTTTACAGAAAAAGCGGGAGATAAGGACGTCGTGAAGGGGCGGAGCCTATCTCCTCAGCACACAAGCGCCATTTTCCCTCACAGCTCCGCTGGAAGGACGGCTCCCTGACTCTCCCCTGCAGACTTGCTACTGAATCAGGGTAAAAAAGAGAAGGGGGGGCACTATTGGCAGCTAAAAACTATATAAACAGCAGCTATAAGGGAATAACACTTATATAAGGTTATCCCTGTATATATATATATATATAGCGCTTGGTGTGTGCTGGCAGACTCTCCCTCTGTCTCTCCAAAGGGCTTGTGGGGTCCTGTCCTCTATCAGAGCATTCCCGGTGTGTGTGCTGTGTGTCGGTACGTGTGTGTCGACATGTATGAGGAGGAAAATGATGTGGAGGCGGAGCAATTGCCTGGGTTAGTGATGTCACCCCCTAGGGAGTCGACACCTGACTGGATGATCGTATTTAAAGAATTAAGTGATAATGTCAGCACTTTGCAAAGAACGGTTGATGACATGAGACAGCCGGCAAATCAATTAGTGCCTGTCCAGGCGTCTCAGACACCGTCAGGGGCCCTAAAACGCCCGTTACCTCAGTGGGTCGACACAGACCCAGACACAGATACTGAGTCTAGTGTCGACGGTGAGGAGACAAACGTAATGTCCAGTAGGGCCACACGTTACATGATCACGGCAATGAAGGAAGCATTGAACATTTCTGACACTACAAGTACCACAAAGAAGGGTATTATGTGGGGTGTGAAAAAACTACCAATAGTTTTCCCTGAGTCAGATGAGTTAAATGAGGTGTGTGATAAAGCGTGGGTTTCCCCCGACAAAAAACTGCTAATTTCTAAAAAATTATTGGCACTATATCCTTTCCCGTTAGAGGTTAGGATACGTTGGGAAACACCCCCTAGGGTAGATAAGGCGCTCACACGTTTATCTAAACAAGTAGCGTTACCGTCTCCTGATACGGCCACCCTCAAAGAACCAGCAGATAGAAGGCTGGAAAATATTCTTAAAAGTATATACACACATACTGGTGTTATACTGCGACCAGCAATCGCTTCAGCCTGGATGTGCAGTGCTGGCGTCGCGTGGTCGGATTCCCTGGATGAAAATATTGATACCCTGGATAGGGACAATATACTGTTAACTATAGAGCATTTGAAGGATGCATTACTATATATGCGTGATGCACAGAGGGTATTTGCACCCTGGCATCAAGAGTAAGTGCTATGTCCATTTCTGCCAGAAGAGCGTTATGGACGCGACAGTGGTCAGGCGATGCGGATTCCAAACGACATATGGAAGTATTGCCGTATAAAGGGGAGGAGTTATTTGGGGCTGGTCTATCGGACCTGGTGGCCACGGCAACGGCTGGAAAATCCACCTTTTTACCCCAGGTCACTTCACATCAGCAGAAAAAGACACCGTCTTTTCAAACTCAGTCCTTTCGTTCCCATAAGTACAAGCGAGCTAAAGGCCAATCTTTCCTGCCCCGGGGCAGAGGAAGGGGAAAAAGACTGCACCATGCAGCCGCTTCCCAGGAGCAGAAGCCCTCCCCTGCTTCTGCCAAGTCTTCAGCATGACGCTGGGGCTTTACAAGCAGACTCAGACATGGTGGGGGCCCGTCTCAAGAATTTCAACGCGCAGTGGGCTCACTCGCAAGTGGACCCCTGGATTCTACAGGTGGTATCGCAGGGGTACAAACTGGAATTCGAGGCGTTTCCCCCTCGCCGGTTCCTGAAGTCTGCTCTACCAAAGTCTCCCTCCGACAGGGAGGCAGTTTTGGAAGCCATTCACAAGCTGTAGTCCCAGCAGGTGATAATCAAGGTACCCCTCCTACAACAGGGAAAGGGGTATTATTCCACGCTGTTTGTGGTACCGAAGCCGGACGGCTCGGTGAGACCAATTTTAAATCTAAAATCCCTGAACACTTACATAAAGAGGTTCAAATTCAAGATGGAATCACTCAGAGCGGTGATAGCAAACCTGGAAGAAGGGGACTATATGGTGTCTCTGGACATCAAGGATGCTTATCTCCACGTCCCAATCTACCCGTCTCACCAAGGGTACCTCAGGTTTGTAGTACAAAACTGTCATTATCAGTTTCAGACGCTGCCGTTTGGGTTGTCCACGGCACCTCGGGTCTTTACCAAGGTAATGGCCGAAATGATGATTCTTCTTCGAAGAAAAGGCATCTTAATTATCCCTTACTTGGACGATCTCCTGATAAGGGCAAGGTCCAGGGAACAGTTAGAAGTCGGAGTAGCACTATCTCAGGTAGTGTTACGTCAGCACGGGTGGATCCTAAATATTCCAAAATCGCAGCTGATTCCAACGACACGTCTACTGTTCCTAGGAATGATTCTGGACACAGTCCAGAAAAAGGTGTTTCTCCCGGAGGAGAAGGCCAGGGAGTTATCCGAGCTAGTCAGGAACCTCCTAAAACCAGGCCAGGTGTCAGTGCATCAGTGCACGAGGGTCCTGGGAAAAATGGTGGCTTCTTACGAAGCGATTCCATTCGGAAGATTCCATGCAAGAACGTTTCAGTGGGATCTACTGGACAAATGGTCCGGATCGCATCTTCAGAGGCATCAGCGGATAACCCTGTCGACAAGGACAAGGGTGTCTCTTCTGTGGTGGCTGCAGAGTGCTCATCTACTAGAGGGCCGCAGATTTGGCATTCAGGATTGGGTCCTGGTGACCACGGACGCCAGCCTGAGAGGCTGGGGGGCAGTCACACAGGGAAAAAATTTCCTGGGCTTGTGGTCAAGCATGGAAACATCTATTCATATAAACATTCTGGAACTAAGGGCCATTTACAATGCCCTAAGTCAAGCGAAACCCCTGCTTCAGGGTCAATGGCGTCATGTCTAAACAAAAAACTAGACAGATATTGCGCCAGGTCAAGGGACCCTCAGGCAATAGCGGTGGACGCTCTGGTGACACCGTGGGTGTACCAGTCAGTGTATGTGTTCCCTCCTCTGCCTCTCATACCAAAAGTACTGAGAATCATAAGAAGGAGAGGAGTAAGAACGATACTCGTGGTTCCGGATTGGCCAAGAAGGACTTGGTACCCGGAACTTTAAGAGATGCTCACGGAAGACCCGTGGCCTCTACCTCTAAGAAAGGACCTGCTCCAACAGGGGCCTTGTCTGTTCCAAGACTTACCGCGGCTGCGTTTGACGGCATGGCGGTTGAACGCCGGATCCTGAAGGAAAAAGGCATTCCAGATGAAGTCATCCCTACCCTGGTCAAAGCCAGGAAGGATGTAACCGCAAAACATTATCACCGCATTTGGCGAAAATATGTTGCGTGGTGTGAGGCCAAGAAGGCCCCTACAGAGGAATTTCAACTGGGTCGTTTCCTCCATTTCCTGCAAACAGGACTGTCTATGGGCCTAAAATTAGGGTCCATTAAGGTTCAAATTTCGGCCCTGTCGATTTTCTTCCAGAAAGAACTGGCTTCAGTACCTGAAGTTCAGACATTTGTAAAAGGGGTACTGCATATACAACCTCCTTTTGTGCCTCCAGTGGCACCTTGGGATCTCAATGTTGTTTTGAGGTTCCTTAAGTCACATTGGTTTGAACCACTCACCACTGTGGACTTAAAATATCTCACATGGAAGGTGACGATGCTGTTAGCCCTGGCTTCAGCCAGGCGTGTGTCAGAATTGGCGGCTTTATCATATAAAAGCCCTTACTTAATTTTTCATTCTGACAGGGCAGAATTAAGGACTCGTCCTCAATTTCTCCCTAAGGTGGTTTCTGCCTTTCACATGAACCAACCTATTGTGGTGCCTGCGGCTACTAGGGACTTGGAGGACTCCAAGTTACTTGACGTTGTCAGGGCCCTGAAAATATATGTTTCCAGGACGGCGGGAGTAAGAAAGTCTGACTCGCTGTTTATCATGTATGCACCCAACAAGCTGGGTGCTCCTGCTTCTAAGCAGACTATTGCTCGTTGGATTTGTAGTACAATTCAGCTTGCACATTCTGTGGCAGGCCTGCCACAGCCAAAATCTGTGAAAGCCCATTCCACAAGGAAAGTGGGTTCATCTTGGGCGGCTGCCCGAGGGGTCTCGGCTTTACAACTTTGCCGAGCAGCTACTTGGTCAGGAGCAAACACGTTTGCTAAATTCTACAAATTTGATACCCTGGCTGAGGAGGACCTGGAGTTCTCTCATTCGGTGCTGCAGAGTCATCCGCACTCTCCCGCCCGTTTGGGAGCTTTGGTATAATCCCCATGGTCCTTACGGAGTCCCAGCATCCACTAGGACGTCAGAGAAAATAAGATTTTACTTACCGATAAATCTATTTCTCGTAGTCCGTAGTGGATGCTGGGCGCCCATCCCAAGTGCGGATTGTCTGCAATACTTGTACATAGTAATTGTTAACTAAATCGGGTTATTGTTGTTGTGAGCCATCTTTTCAGAGGCTCCTTCGTTGTTATCATACTGTTAACTGGGTTCAGATCACAAGTTGTACGGTGTGATTGGTGTGGCTGTTATGAGTCTTACCCGGGATTCAATATCCTTCCTTATTATGTACGCTCGTCCGGGCACAGTATCCTAACTGAGGCTTGGAGGAGGGTCATAGGGGGAGGAGCCAGTGCACACCACCTGATCCTAAAGCTTTTATTCTTGTGCCCTGTCTCCTGCGGAGCCGCTATTCCCCATGGACCTTACGGAGTCCCAGCATCCACTACGGACTACGAGAAATAGATTTATCGGTAAGTAAAATCTTATTTTTTGCACCAGGCGCAGAGCCCGGTGCTGGTTTTAAAAATACGGGGGATCCCTGCCCAATTTTTCCCCGCATTTTTAGAACCAGGACCAGCTCGAAGAGCCCGAGGCTGGTTATGCTTTGGAGGGGGGACCCCACGCCATTTTTTTTTATTTATTTTACCGTTCCAGCAATAAAAAAATAAAAAATAAATAATATTTTTAAAAATATATAAATAATACTTGTGCCTCCAAAAAAAAAAAAAAAAAAAAAAAGTACATAATCCCTTCTAATATAAATAGATATGCTATTCCCAAAAACAAAAAAACACAAAAAAAACATGTTTAAATTTTTTTTTTATTGTTTTCAACCTCCAAAGTGTGGCGGATTGAAAATGACGAATTTACTGTCTAAAAGCACTGCTGTCGAATTTCCAAACTTGAATTGAATATGCTTTTGTCGAATTGCAGCACTTTTATCATTGCAGAAAAGTCGAATTTGCAAAAAGTCGAATTTTGAAAGTCCGTTTTTTTGACGGAAAGCACTGAATTGCATTGACGAATTTTTTTTTGTTGGCGAAAATGACCCGAAATTCGACAATTTCGGGAATTCGACCGCAATTGCATATACCCCTCAGTCTCAGTCTGTTTGGTAGTGCAGCAGATAGCCTTACTTCCTGAATATTTTACGAGATGTAAAAATTTTTTGTGTGTGCTATCAGGTGTGGAAATAAGTTGGTTGTTTGCTTATTTTGTAATTTTTTTTTATTTTTTTAAATCCTCCAAAGAAGTTTTGTTTGTTTTTTATTTTGGTGCAAACCTTTTTTTTTTTTTTTTTAAGAAATCACTACGCCATACCTATAGTCACAGGGGTGCGAGCAGAAATCTGACAAAAGTGCGTTGCGGTGCTGATTTCCGCCCTTAGCGCGGCAAAAACAACAGTGCGCCAGGCACTTTAGATACCAGTATCACTGTACTGTGGGTGTCCACTTGCGGGCTCGGGACACCCACGAGTATGAATAGTCCCTTCTAGTCGGCATTGTAAGGAGGCGGGATGTAGCGGGAAGTATTCCGGTCACATAACTACATCCCGGAGAGAGTTTGAACGACCTGTGCTTTCTGCATCACAGTAATGGCAAAGACAGAAACCTGAATCTTGTACACACCTCTGTCTAACAATAGTTGTTTGGGGTTTTGTGTTTCTTATGGTCACATTTCCAGTGTTGAACAGTTGAAAAGGCCAAATGCTGTATCACTTATAATACTCTGACTGCAATCTCTTGGCTCACAAAATCAATAATAGCGAATCATGGCTTGCAGTATACAATTAAATGTCTTCTTGAATGACTCTTCAGCTAAGAAACATTACAAGCCCATCGCAGTGCAATGTCAAACATTATTCTGGTTAACCGAAAATCTGAAATCCTTTTTTGGAATTGCTGAGATATTGTCATCCTTTTATCCATTTCAGTAATCAAAAATATAATCCATTAAATGAGAAACATATGGGCACGTTTTGCTACATATCACCTTTGTGATATTGTGGTTAATGGATCTTTTTCACCTTGGACTGAAGTGCGAAGTGGTGTGCCGCAAGGCTCAGTATTAGGACCGGTATTGTTCAATATTTTCATTAACGACCTAACAGAAGGTCTAGAGAGCATGGTGTCAATTTTTGCAGATGATACCAAATTGTGTAAAGTTATAAATGCGGAGGGGGATGCTGAGTCGCTTCAGAATGACTTAGTTAAATTAGAAGCTTGGCAGCGAAATGGAGAATGCGCTTCAATACAGACAAGTGTAAGGTAATGCACTGTGGTAACAAGAACAAAAATAACACCTACCTACTAAATGGGGTAAAATTAGGGGATTCTGTACTGGAAAAGGACTTGGGTGTCCTCATAGATAGCAAACTAAGCAGTAGTACCCAAAGTAGGACTGCAGCAAAGAAGGCTAATAAGATATTAGCATGCATAAAACGGGGAATTGATGCTAGGGACGAGAGTATTATACTCCCGTTATATAAATCACTTTTGAGGCCACACCTTGAATACTGTGTACAATTCTGGGCACCTTACTACAAAAAGGATATCCTGGAGCTAGAAAAGGTTCAAAGGCGGGCGACCAAACTAATTAAGGGTATGGAGACGCTGGAATACGAGGAAAGGCTTGCAAGACTAGGCATGTTTACACTGGAAAAGAGGAGATTAAGAGGGGACATGATCAACATTTACAAATATATAAGGGGACAATATACAGATCTTGCGCAGGACCTGTTTTTGGTTAGATCAACACAGAGAACTCGTGGACACTCGCTCAGGTTAGAGGAGAGGAGATTCCACACAATACGGTGTAAAGGCTTTTTTACGGTAAGGACGATACGTGTTTGGAATTCCCTGCCTGAGGGAGTTGTAATGGCCAACTCAGTCAACACCTTTAAGAATGGGTTAGATAAATTCCTAATGGATAAGGATATCCAGGGTTACGGGGCATAGTCACGCACTATGGTTATTATAAAAAAGAGGGGTTAATCGGAACGGCAGTCAGCAACTTCAGTCAAAATTTTATACAAAATAATCGTGCATAGGAGACCACAAATAGGTTGAACCCGATGGACAATTGTCTTTTTTCAACCTTAGATACTATGTTACTATGTTACTATGTATGTTACCTCTTATATCCAGTAAAGTACAAAAAAAAAGTTTTGTCTTATACTAAAAATGACGCGTACATAAACTTTCATGGCTGCAAATCTCCAGTGCATAGCGAGAAATCAGGTGTTAAAGTTATTAATCTCTTTCCATGGGGATTCTGCTGTTTGGGTTCAGAAATCCTCATTTGCATAATGAGGTAAACAGTAGTTGATTTAACATGTTGTCTCAAAGAGAAAATTAGCAAAATTTGAACATGCCGATCCCATTTTCAAGACGTGTGAAGTTACAGTAACTAAACCCAGTAGAGAAAATGCTTTCCTGCAATGGATCAAGGTCCTAATTCAGACCTGATTATTGCAACGGCAGCGATCGCAGCTGAAGCCCTTTGTGTAGTGTGCATGCGCAGCGGCCGCACTGCGTGTGCGCACACAGTGAGATGAGAAAGCATCTCCCTGCTGTGATCACCTCCACTTGTTTGACAGGCAGAGGCGTTCGTGGGGCGGGAGGGGTGTGCCATCGGCGTTTCAGCATGCGCAGGCGTGTCCGGCCCGTTGCTGGGTTGAGCCGCAGCAGCTGCATGATGTCACACGCAGCCGCTGTGACCCAAAATATGGCGGGTAGCACAGCTAGAATGCGTTAGGCAGGGAGCTACTCGCCGAGTGCGAAAGCAGCGCCGCTGTGCGATGCTTTCGCACCTCTGCAGGGTGGGAGGGCTTGGCTTGACTAGCCGTGTGCTGGGCATCCCCCCCCCCCCCCCCCCAATGTCAGAGAGTGTGATCGTAGATGTTCTAATTTTAGCACATTTACGATCAGTTCTGAATCTGGCCCAAACTTTGTAACCATTAAAACAGAGCATATCTTGCGTTATTTATTCGGCACTTGCTCCAGTTCTGAGTATAGATAAGTAAGGGCAATGTATCTTCACTTAGTGCTGATGAGTAATTGGGGGTTCTTATGTAGGAGAAGCTCAGTGAGGATGTGTTGCTGCCTCCACACAGGTTATGAAGTTATCAATCACCATCAACCTGTTTCACTTGTGACAGCTTTATTTATACTTGGTGATTGATCATTCATTCATTGGACATTTGTGGAGGTTTCCCAGCAATTACAGTTACATTTCTGCTGCGGGGTACACTGGGCTCCACAGGGAATGACATTGGGGTGTAGAGTATGATCTTGATCCAAGGCACCAACAGGCTAAAAACGTTGACCTTCTTCCCAGAATGCATAGCGCCCCCTCCTCTATAACCCCGCCTCCATGCACAGGAGCTTAGTTTTGTAGTTGGTGCCATGCAGTAAGCAGGCATACAACAGGGGGGCTGCTCCAGTAGAGAAGAAGCTTTTAAAAGAAAAATGAAGACTTCAAGGGCTGCAGCAGAGACACTGTCTGTGTTAGATGTCAGTCAGACATCTGCTGCAGCTCCATCACCTCCCCCAGCGGCGCTGTACACTCCCGTGTCCCGATTGCTGGGTACCTACAATGGAGGCTCCGGTTTTCTTCCAGTTAGTCACACACATGACCGCTTTTCTCCTGGATCGCGTGGCCGCACTTAGGGAGCAGGGAAGTGGGTTTCCCTGGTGGGACCCGCTGTAAATCGCGATCCCGCGTGGCCGGCGGGAGGCGGGCTGCGCGCGCTGGCGTGGACACTGTGTTAGTACAGTGACTCCACTAGACCACCAGGGCAAGGGCACAGGTTGGTTTTCTCTCATAAACCGTTTATATAAGCCCACAGTACCCGGTGGTGAAGTACAGCAGGGGGATAAGGCGTTGACCTGTAGCCCCTCCCCCAGCCCCAGGGCGCCATTTAGAGTAAATGTTCCCGCCCTGGAGCTGCATATCTCTCTCTCCCTGTCAGCGTTTGGGTGCCATTAGGACAAGCTGAGCTGATCCTAGGACTGTTTGGGTAAATCCTCGTCTCTAAAGCCGCCTGCATGTCAGCGCTGTGCATTTTACAGGAAACTTAAGTATTCTACATGTCTGCTGACATTGTTAATTAAGAGAGTGCATTTAGTCAAGGTTATATAGTACAAGTACCCTGTGATATACATCCAGTCTTTACTGTGCATTGCTATATCTAATGTGTATAGCTAAACATAGTACTACTCTGCACTGCTAGTCCAGTGCAGTTTTATTGCATGTCATAATTTCTGCATTGTACAATGTGTCTGTGTGTGCATATAGCTGCTGTGTGACCTCCATTTCGTGTATCTCACTCAGATCCTTATATTCTATGAAAAGAACAGACGGCTGCGCTGAATGTCAGGAAAGGTATGTATAAATGTGAAGACCCGCCCTCACACACACCTTAATTAGGTGTAACTACAAGGTGCACATCGACCTTTATCTACATCTGACCTTCCCTCTGTATCTCCCGTCGCCGGCGGCATTAACACGCACGCCGCCACAGTCGGCTTGTGAGTAGACTGCTCTCTCCCCTCCGCTGCACAGCTTATGTGGGTATTGCAGGACTCATACGCCGAGGACGCTCGGCTCTGACCAGCCCACCGGAGAGGTACTGAGATTTGTTTCAACTCAGGGACACATACCCAATTGGGAAAATATCCGTGCACCTTGTTCATCACCTGTCTGTTTAGCAGAAATCAACTATATTCAGTGGAATACGGACTTTCACCATCTATGATACGTCTGCCATTTCAGTATTAACCACGAGCTATTTACAGACATCATGAGTAAACTGTAGTGTGACTCTTTTTTAATGATTATTTACATACCGGTATATATGTCTTTAATTTTTATAGTTATTATTAATAAATATTGCATTTCATTATACGTTGGCTCTCTTCACATTTATAAATACCTTTCCTGACATTCAGCGCAGCCGTCTGTTCTTTTCTTGTTTCTGTCCCAATACTACGCATAGTATTCCGGCAAGCGCAGTATTTCAGGAATCGTGGCTCTTACAAGTATACCATATTTGGTTATATATTTTTATATGTAATTTGATGTTAAGGCGCTTCTCTCAGCAGTTTTGTTTGGTTCCCCCTATATTCTATGACCTGAGGGGGCTAAGTGCGTCAGGTTTATCATTTTAATATAGGTAGTTCACAGGATATACTCAGTGTATTTTCCTCTGTGATTTTTAGTCACCATATACCTCTTGAATGCCCTGTTTGTGCTGATACACTGCACAGGGGGTTCTTGTCAGGTATTGTGCTGCTGATTATTGTACTGTGTTGCCTTGTATTGAACTTTTGGATATGTCTGCTACAAAGGGCTATGGTGCTGGAGCTGATCCCACATTGCGTGGTGGTGACGCTGCAGACACATTTGAGGAAAACATAGCAGCTGAGGGTTCAGGTTCTGGGGGATCCTTACCCCCAAGTGGGACTGTAGCAATGGGGGTTCATAATGACTCACCTTGGGCTACCTTCTCCACGCTATTGAATACGCTGGTAACTAGACTAACGCCCCCTATGGGATCTCCTGTGCCGGTACAACCGCTTATGGTCCCTGCGGTTAACCCACCAAGGGCAGATCAACTGTCCGCTCAGTTACAGCAATTGAACCAATCACTGACTACTCAGAAGTCTAACCCTCGCCCGCCTAAGACCAAGGGGTCCTCTAAGCGGGCCATTACTTCCTCACAATCCACCAACGTCCCAGACTCCTCCTCTGATGAGGATGGTGTTTATACTGACCCCACAGATTCTGATCCCAACGCTTCTGATGGGGATTCTGTTTCACAGGTGGATGTTCCTGACTTGTTGGAGGCTATCAGGACCATTCTTCAAATTACTGATGATCTGGAGCCTGATGCCGCCCCTAAGAAACCGGACCGGTTTAAAGGTCAGAAAGTGGTTAAACAAGTTTTACTTCATTCTGATCATTTAGTTGACATATGTCAGGAGTCCTGGGAATATCCAGTAAAGAAATTCACGCCTCACAAGAAGATGCTGGCTCGCTACCCCCTCGCTGCGGAGCGAAGTAACAATTGGGAGACACCCCCACCAGTGGATTTGCAGGTGGCGCGACTGGTGGTATCCTCAGCTCTGCTGGTAACTACCGTCACGTCTCTGAAAGAACCGACGGATAAGCGCGTGGAGGGATGTTTAAAGGCAATTTACATCCTAACAGGTGCTGCGCATAGGCCCACCATTGCAGCGACATGGGCTGCAGAGGCTGTTGAAGCGTGGGCTCAGGAGCTGGATGCGGAGTTGCCTTCCAACACTTCTGATCATGCTAGACAATGTCTGTCTTATATTGTATATCACAGCTTCTCATTACATTGAGGAGGCGGCTTCTGATGCCGGTATTCTGGCGGCCAAGGCTTTTACTATGTCCATTTTGGCTCGCCGGATTCTATGGTCACGGTCCTGGTCTGTGGATTTGGTCTGTAAGAAAATCCTGGAGGTACTCCCTTTTAAGGGAGACTTTCTTTTCGGAGAAGACCTTAACAAGATAGTGGCTGACTTAGCCTCTGCTAAAACAGCATGTCTACCTAGTATTGCTCCTTCGGTACCGAAGGCTAAAAGTACTCCATTTCGCTCCTTTCGTCCTTCAGGAAAAGCAAAAGGTCAGGTGTACCCGAAACAGGTTCGCACTTCCAAACCCAATAAGCCCAAACCCAAAAGGGCCTGGGCTGCCCGTCAGCCTGCTTCCAAAACGGATAAGCATGACGGGGCGGGCCTCCCTCTGGGGGATCCCAGGGAGGGGGGCCGACTTCTAGGGTATACCCAGGAATAGTTGAGGTCCACTTCCGATGCATGGGTACGGGAAGTCGTCACTCGAGGTTACGCCGAATCCTTCAAGAATCGTCCCCCTCATCGATTTTGCCTGACGGGTGTCCCCAGAGCCGGCCCTACCAAATATGATGCCCTAGGCAAGATTTTGGCTGGTGCCCCCTAGCACCAACGCTAGTTCCGCCTCTGACCCTGCACCCCTTTCCCAGCACCATCACACCTCACCTATACCAGTCCTTATTTTGGTGCTCCTACCCCCTGTAATTTAAATAAGAGCAGTGTGCACATTTGGCACACAGCCCAAAAATGTATGTGTATTTGCTGGCAAGGCGCATGGCCACACAGTAGTACCCCCAGTTCAAATTATGCCACACAGTACTGCAACTGTGTTCACAATTTATCATGCGATAGTGTCCCTTATTCACATTACATCACACAGTAGTACCACTTTACCTTATATACGTTACTCCTCACAGTAGTGCCCCTCATTCACATAACATCATACTGAATTGCTCCTTATTCACATTACACCACACCATATTGCTCTTTATTCTCATTACACCAGACCATATTGCTCCTTATTCACATTACACCATACCATATTGCTCTTGATTCACATTAGACCACACAGTAGTGCCCTTTCTATACACATTTGCTGCACATTATTAATGCATTATGCACATGAAACGCATAATGACCCTTACACATATGCTGAACACTATTGCACAACCAACCCACTCACACACACACACACACACACACAGCACTCACACGGCCGCTAACACTGTGACCTCTGCCTCTGCTTGGATACAGAAATCTTACACCATGCCACAGGAGATGCCTGGCGCTAGTCAACTGGTAGCACTGCTAACGTCGGGTGCCTGTTTTTGATGAAAATGCATCTTATTTGCATTGCTATGTGGCTAGGATGCACAAGCAGCTTCTCCTGATTAAAATGATATGCGGCATGCCTATATACTATGTGTGACTGTGGCTGTATCTGCATACGAAATGCTACACACAGAATATAGGCATGCCGCATATCATTTTAATCAGCAGAAGCTGCTTGTGTCCCTAGGCATACCAGATGCCCTAGGCAATTGCCTAGTTTGCCTATACCTAGGGCCGGCTCTGGGTGTCCCTTCGGAGTAGGTGAAGGCAAAAACACTTAATTCGGTGTGGTAGTACAGGTGCCTCTGGCTCAGAGAGGCAAGGGGTACTATTCACCGCTGTTCCTAGTCCCGAATCTGAATGGGTCTTCCTGGCCCATTCTCAACCTCAAGTCCTTGAACAAATTTGTGAAGGTCTCCAAGTTTCATTTGGAAACTCTTTTCTCTATTGTTCTGACCTTGGATCCTCGGGACTATATGGTCTCACTGGACATATAGGATGCTTTCCTGCATATTCCCATTGCAGTGTCTCATCAGCAGTACCTGAGGTTTGCGGTTGGCAACCCCCGTTGCCAATTTCGGGCGTTACCTTTGACCACGGCTCCGAGACTTCACCAAGGTCATGGCGGTAATGACGGCTGTACTCCGCCGTTAAGGGGTCAGGATCCTACCTTACCTGGACGACTTGTTGATCCTGGCAAATTCCCCAGAAATTCTCCTACGCCATCTGGATCTGACTATCCAGTTTCTGCAAGCCCACGGGTGGCTCATCAACTGGAATAAATCTTCCCTGGTCCCTGCTCAGAGCATGGTGCACCAATATGTCTAAGGTGGTCATTCAGAGTTTATCGCTCGCTAGCAGTTTTTAGCAGCCGTGCAAACTCTATGCCGCCGCCCACTGGGAGTGTATTTTAGCTTAGCGGAAGTGCTAACGGTTGTATCGCAGAGCGCATGCAAAAAATAATTGTGTAGTTTCAGAGTAGCTCAAAACCTACTCAGCGCTGGCGATCACTTCAGACTCTGGATTTGACGTCACACACCCGCCCAGCGTTCGCCCAGCCACACCTGCGTTTTCCTTGGCATGCCTGTGTGTTTCCGAACACTCCCTGAAAACGGTCAGTTGCCACACAGAAACGCCCACTTCATGTCAATCACTCTATGGCAACCAGTGTGACTGAAATGCATAGCTAGACCCTGTGCAAAACGGCATCATTCGTTGTGCCCGTATGCAGCGCGTGCGCATTGCGCCGCATACGCAGAACTGCCATTTTTTAGCCTGATCGCTGCGCTGCGAACAAATGCAGCTAGCGATAAACTCGGAATGACCCCCTAAATCCGATCCGTCACACGTGGTGATATGCAACATTTAGCCCTGTGCCCTCCTAGTTTAGGTACATAAAAGCACAGAGACTGCAGCAAAATACGTTCTTTATAACATGCTACAATATTTTTTTAATCCTCCTCTTACAAACTGCGTACCGTAAAAAACCCCAAAAGGTGTTTTTTTCCATATATTTATATTTAAAAAAAATTATTTTGCAATAAATAATTCTCCCTGCTTGTGTATAGTTCAGATGGACACAGTTGACCCTTTAGTGGGTAAGATTAGCGGTGTTTATGGAAACTCCAGCGTGTTAATAATGAGAACAGTCTTACAGAGCTTGTGTCCCTCCCAAAGATAGCTCGGCCAGAGCAGATGGAATCCCAGCTATTGAGCTGTCTTCCCCGTTGTTCCTTTTGCCGTCTGCCGTTGTTGAAAAGATCATTTTTTTTCCGTGTGGAATACAAATTCACTGGTTCAAGGTTCCCAATCTGTGTTTTTAAAGTAGCGTGCATCCAATTACATTGGAACAGAATATGTTCCTCCATACAGACTGCAGGGACACTTGCTTGTATTTGTATTCCATTGTGATGCAGTTCTCCATCATTTAGACTAATTATTATTAAAGTGCTGATGGGACTGCCGATGTAATGATACATTGCCGATACTGTACACACTGAACGATATATATCGTTCACTGACTCATTCCAGTGCATGCCGTTGTTTGCTGCGTCGTCTCGTTGGGTGTACAGCACACCCGACGGGTCCCGCAGGAGCGTGCAGAAGTCGGAACACATTAGATGATGTCCCCGATTATGTTGGACCGATCTGCCGGATCGGATGACCTAGCGCCTAGTGTGTACCCATCTTAACAGGTTGTTTTTTTTTTTAAAGCGCCATCATATTATGTTGCTCTTTTCAACTGGGAGCAAAACATTAATAAGATGAGACTGGATAATAAGACAGGTTATTCTCATTACAATCTATAGATTTTATCATAAGAGGTCTTAACTGGCAATGTACATTTTATTCATAATTCTTTAAAAATAAATTCTACATTTGCAATATTCATGAACTTGCAAATAATTTAAAAATAGTAAATGGACCCGACATTTGCAGGCTCACCTTGGCCACCCCTTCTCTTCAGTCTTGTCCCCTTCTTGGTACATTTCCCCACTGTTACCAGTCCGCTACTCTGGGTGGTTTGTCTCATTGCTTTGGTGGGAGCCATAGGAGGAGGGGTGAGGGGGTGTTTCTTGCTTGCTTGCAACTCGCTCCAACTTTGAGTGTTGGATATAGGACTGACCCACTTAGTGAGATTTATCCTTGCGATATTGACTATATGGTCAAAATTGCGATGAGTGTTCGCGCAAATTGCAATTCCGATGCGCACTCCCGCGGGGTCGGTATTGCAAGGAAAGAGAGACTGTACAGGCAAGTCATTCTTGACTATATAGTGTACTATGTAGTACAAAGTATAGTCAAAATCGGTGGTTCAGGGCTCTGGGGAGTTCAGGGGAAATTGCAAAGTCAAAATCGAAGATAGACAGAATCTCACCGTGTGTACTCACCTTTAATATTATCTGTGCAATCTTTCTGGTTGTAACAAAAATCTGGTAATGTACAGAAGCAAGACAACTGACCATTTGCTTCCAAGCACTGGTAAACCGACAAAAGTGATCGTTCAGACAAATTGCTTAAAACCATTTGATTTAACCAAATTTATCCGAACGACCATTTTTGCCCATTTTCCGGCTTTTGGGAGCAAATAGTTGGTTGTTATTTGCTTCCATACATTACTGGATTTTCGCTCCAGTTTTAGCTGATTATTATATAGATATTAAAAAATGTATTACATTTTGCTTTTATTTATTTTTTAAGGTCATTGAGCTTGGTAGTGACACCCCTGTAATACTGTAGATTGCGGCTTTATCATCTATAGGAAATATTAATCCACATTCTAAGGGGGCGATTCAGATGTTTTATGGGTGCCCGTACTTGCATATTACTAGTTACTTTAGACAGGGCAAAATGCAAATGTTTGTATGCCAATTGTTTTTCTTTTCACGTTTGTCGTGCCCATTAGCAACGGATTTGGCTACGACAAAATAATGTGTGAAAAGTATGACTTTTCACCCATTTCTGCTCAACCTGCGCCGGACCGCTTGCCAGGCTGCGCAGGCAGGGGTCGTCGTCTGATCAATGCATTCACAATTAAATTGCAAACACATTGTGTGGCGGGGCAACACACATGCTGTGCGGCCTTGCTCTGTGCTTGGCGGCCTCCAGCATTTGAGCAGATGGATGCACGTCTTGCTGCAGAAGCTCTGAATGGGTTGGGTATGCGTGACCAGTAGTCAGGAGACCGCCGATCACCATACCGTCGCCGAAATCTCAGCTTGCAGATACCCGGCTAGGTGGGGATGGAGGGTGAGCGGAACGAAGCCTCTTACGGGCACAGTTCCACGAGTGGGAATAATCCCCGTTAGTCGGCATGCCAACTGTCGGAACTGTAAGGGGGCGGGGTTCCGGCTTCGGTATTGTGACAAGTGATCTCCTGGCCTCCGGTCACGTAACTGCCTCCCCTCTGAATAGCCCCGTAAGTGCCCAGTACTGTTAAGTTGACTGGGAGGAGCACTTTACCACAACTAATGCTTGGGGTTGGGATGCATTCAATATCCTGGCTATCGGGTTCCCGGCGCTCAGCATACCAGCGCCGGGATCCCATCCACCAGGATACTGACACTTACTCTCCCTCTTGGTGTTTCCATGACACCCCTTGGAGGGAGAATAAATAGCATGGCGTGCCACCGAGGCCACAGTGTGGAGAGCGCAGTGAGCCCGCAAGGGGCTCTTTTGCGCTTGCCCCTTTGCCGGCATTCTGGCGCCCGGCATCCCGTGGGCGGGATTCTGACCGCCAGGATGACGGGCGCCGGTATATCGATACCAAACCTTGGGGCTAAAGGCCCGTACACACTGGCCGATATATCGGCCGTTCTCTTGAACGGCCGATATATCGCAGGACCGTCGGCCAGTGTGTACGGCCGATACGTCTGTGAACTCCGTCGTTCACAGACGTATCGCGTCGGCCCCGCAGCACAGCCAACGCCCAGTATATCAACCGATATATTGGCGCGTTGCTGTGTGTGTACGGGGCGGTCGGCCGACCACCCGTACACATGCTGCAGCGGCCGGCGGTGATTGACAGCCGAACTGGGCGGGCGTGTGTACATCATGCCCGCCCAGTACATGACGTCAGTCCCCGACGGATCGGGCAGTGTGTATGCTCAACACATTGCCCGATCTGTCCATAGATATATCTGCAGATCAATTGATCTGCAGATATATCTATTAGTGTGTATCCACCTTTAGTCACAGTAAGCTGAATCTTCCAGGTAAAGTTCCTAGCGTGACTAGCCCCGATGCACTACTTAATACATTCTCATTTTTGAGAAGCACAGACCCTCTCGATTCGCTGTTGACCCAGTACGTTACAGCCACCTTAAATTTGCTAAGTGCACATTTTAGCTTCCTTTTGCTGTTTTAGGCAAGTTCATTGGTTAAAATGATAGTTAAAAATGTGTAGAGGGTCCCTGGCTAAAATTCATTGATAAATGTTTTGTATCTCTTGAAGCTCTCATGAGCAGAGCCCTTTTCCCTCTCTTTGACTATTTCGTACTCCATACCCCGTTCAACGGCACGTAACTTTCGGTTTCTGCCACCCTGATGATGATTTCAGTGCCCTGTTCTTTGATGCAACATTGTTTATATACCATGTACTTGTCCTACATTGTTCTTGTACTGTAAGTTGTTTTCTTGTTTCGCTCATGTGTTTATCTGTTACGTCATATGGAATACGGGATCCGGTCTGAAGATCGACAGTGTCTAGGTCGACAATGTTTACGTCGACCACTATAGGTCGACAGTCACTAGGTCAACATGGATGGAAGGTCGACAGGGTTTCTAGGTCGACAGGTCTAAAGGTCGACATGAGTTTTTCACATTTTTTTTCTTTTTTTGAATTTTTTCATACTTAACGATCCACGTGGACTACGATTGGAACGGTAAAGTGTGCCGAGCGAAGCGGTAGCGGAGCGAAGGCACCATGCCCGAAGCATGGCGAGCGAAGCGGTGCACTAATTTGGGATCCAGGTCACTCTACGAAGAAAACGACACAAAAAAACAAAAAACCCTCATGTCGACCTTTAGACCTGTCGACCTAGAAACCCTGTCGGCCTTCCATCCATGTCGATTAGTGACTGTCGACCTATAGTGGTCGACCTAAACATTGTCGACCTAGACACTGTCGATTTGATGAACCACACCCGTGGAATACGTGTGGCACCATATAAATAAACAATACTAATATTAATAAGTAAAGATCATTAACAGATGTATGTTTATGTTCTTTTTAGCAGGACTTCTGAGTGTATTCTTTCTGTCCTTCAGTTAGTGGGCGATATAGTCTCTCAATCACTTGTTGGTTAGATTGCGTTCTTTTGTACTGAACTATAAAGGATCTAGGGTGCTTTATAAGTTGTTTTATTTCAGATCAGTGAATGTACTGTGCTGTGTTCTGATATAAGCGGTTACTGTCACAGCCAGCCCTTCCTGCCACAGGTGATGTGTGCAGTAAAGGTCTTGTTGGGTTACAAGGCTGCTGTGGTTCATGGGGACCGGTACTTTATGAACCAACATGACTGTACAAGCCCATTGTACTATAATAGGACTTCTCCTGTACTATCCTTTATTTAAGTGGGCTGTTAAGAGCTTGAAGTGACAGCTGTGGGAAATGTGCTAAGAGATTTTATTTTTTTGATTTACAACAATTTAAACCTTCATCTTTGCCAGTGTGGACATTAAGCTGGCATGGGAGTCATCAAGTTTTGAAGTAACGTTTTTTATTTATGGCTGGATTCAGAGATGGGCGCAGAAGACACAGCAGCTTTGGTTGCAGCACCTGTGTGAAAATATGCTAGTGCAGGCTTTTGTGATCTGCTGCTGCATATGAAGATGCAGCATCAGATCCTCTGTGCGAACATCAGGCATCTGAGTAGCATTCAGGTTACTCTGGACCGGTGTTTTCACACTGCCGGGGCCAGAGAAGCTGTTTCCAAGGAAGCAGCCACTAGCCTTGGCACTCCCAGAAAACATGGCCGACACCACCTGTTCCCTGTAACACTGACCGCTGCCGTCCCCAAATGGCCGCAGATTGTGCACATAGACAAACATCAGAGAATTGTGTAAGCTAATGTGTGTATGGAACTCATGGTCGACACCAATTAGGTCGACACCCATTGGTCGACAGTGGATAGGTCGACAGGAAAAAAGGTGGACATGATTTTTTAAATGTTTTTTGGTGTCGTTTTCTCAGTCAAGTGACTGGGAACTCCAACTAGTGTACCGCGTCCCCATTGCCGCCATGCTACGGGCAAGGTACCTCGCTCCGTTCGGCACAGGTTACCATTCCCAATCGTAGTCCACGTGGATCGTAAAGTATGAAAAAGTCCCCCCAAAAATGTGAAACACTAATGTTGACCTTTTTTCATGTCGACCTAATGGCAGTGTCGACCTATTTCTAGTGTTGACCTAATTGGTGTCTACCTACAGTCAGGTTACCAGCTTGTGTGTGTGTGTGTGTGTGTGTGTGTTTAAATCTGTGAATTAGTGCCTAACACTGTTTTGGAATTAGACCTACTGCAGACCTTTTGTGAATTCACAATTATTTCTATTGTCAAATTCCAATACTCGCTGATCTTCAGACTAAGATACGTGCAAATGAACACACTGCAGTGTTGTAGGACAGCAACACTACCCAATGCCACTACAAAGGGTAATTCTCCATATTAATCTGTGAATGTTATATACAGAACATATGTTCCTAGTTTCCTTTGTCTGATGTAAATATGTTTTCTCACGGGCCATGATACCTGTATAGGGGTGCCGCCGAATGTGTGAGAATAAAAAAACAGCTGAAATCACTGCTTCCCATTTTCAGTAAACTAATAGAATACCAAAACCGTGCGGTTGCGGGATAAACCCTGTGCCGCTGGGTTTTTTACATTTCCCGCCAGCAATTGAATCTGCCCCTATATGTTTCTTTCTTTTGTTAATGAGATAACGGAGTAGGGAATAACTAAACTTTTCCATATGTAGGGTGAGGTTTAGAGCAAGTGCCTCCGATTTAGAACAGTCAATATTAGAACCTGCCCGGACGCTATATTTCTTGAGCTCCTATAGTATATTGGGAGGGAAATTTGAGGTGAGGACCATGGGGGTAATTCAGATCTGATTGCAGATGTGCTAAATTTAGCACATCTACGATCATTTACTCTGACATGCTGGTGCGCCCCGCAGTCAGGCCCTATAACCCCCCACCCCCTTAGTTGGCACGCCCCCATTAACGCCGTTGGCACTCCCCATCCGTCCCGCGACTGCCTCTGCCTGTCAATCAGGAAGAGGCAATCGCAGCCCAGAGATGCTGTTAGCATCTCACTGGGCTCCCCTGGGTGCGCACGCTGCACGAGCGCACTCCACGTAGGGATTCAGACTGCGATCGCTGCCGCAGCAGAGATCCAGTCTGAATTAGGCCTCATATTAGATGCACATGATCCACGATCGGTTCCATTGTATAGGTGGACATATATTAGATTGACAGGTGAAAGGTAAACAGTACTTAAGGAAGATAGGTACAAAATTTCAATATGGTCAAAAGGTTGACACAGCGTCTTTGGGTATTTTTCATGTTTTTCCAAATTCCGCTTGATTTACTATTCACGTTGCTTAAGATTGGGAATAGTGACCTGTGGCGAGCACAGCGAGCCAGCTTGTCATTAAGTGTGCCCGTGAGGGTGCATATTTCCACTGATTGTGCTCAGGTATGGCTAAACATACAAATTACACCAGAAGAAAACAAAAAAAAACTTTGCAACCTTTTATGTGTTGACCATAGTCATGTCGACAATTTCAAACTGATCTAAATTGATGTTGTGTTTCTGGGGCCAAATCGCACATTTATATCATTTAAGAATTGATATCAAAAATTGTCTGTTAGTAAATTTGCAGTTAAGATCTTCAAAAACAACATCAATTTGAAATTGATTAAAATCTACCTTTAGTAAATGTACCCCCTGGTGTTAAATTGGCACATCTGCTACCACTTCCACCTAAGTATCCACATATTATCCTTCTTTTTCAGCAGCATCTTAAGTCTACGTTTTCCTACATGAACCCCGTAATGTCCATAAAAAAAATAAAAATATATATATGTTTATTAGGGGTGTACATTTAGTGGTTTTTGTTTTTTGTTATGCAGTGTGTAAATAGCTTTTAGGTGATATGCATAGAATGTATATATCTTTTCCCACAGTATAGAAAACTCAAATATATGCAGGTTACCTTCCATTTTTATGTAAGGAATTCTAATGGAGCTGGCAGGCATGGGAGATGGAACACAAGCTATATCTGTAGTTGTCAGATCATTACTGCGGTTTCATCCGGCAAGCAGCTTATATAACCCTTACTCAGCATTAACACCCCAATTCAGAACACAGCCGGAGCAGCAGAAGCCTGACTTGTAATAGGAAAGCAGACGTGAAAGAGCTTGTTTTAGATGGCAACATTTCTTATGCCTGCAAAGAGACCTTGCTTATTGATCCAAGGATTTTTTTTTTTCTTCATTTTTGTGCATCCTACAAAGATGAGGTATTTTTCTGAAACATTAGTCTTCTCTTCTGGTCTTGTTGTATTGATTTGCTAACCACAAGTAAACCCACTTTATGTAGCTCATGCTATCATAATGGCAGGCCATACTCCTAATTTAGGGGTCCATGGTTTGCATATTGCATGCGATCTGGGCGGGTTCTTAACGCCAATGCGATCCTAAAGGGTGAATGTATCACCCAACACCCGCAGGGACAGGTGCTTTGAAAGGAGCCCGTCACTGCGATGGGCTCTGTGGGCTGCCGGAGGTCCTGCGCGTGTGCGGTCACACATGAACACAATGCACTGAGACAATTTCCGGCGGAGGGTATCGGAGAACCCAGCCGGAACCTCTTTTCGAACCATAGACTAGAATGGGCTAACGCAATGAAAAGATTGTGGTAGCTGTGACGGACAATAATTGGAATGCTTCGCATTCCCAATATTGATCCCTCGGGCAGCATCGCATCCCCATAGAAACCTATGGGGGATGCGGCTGCGGGTTGACATGGAGGGATCACAGCAGGTATTTGGAGATACCTGCTGTTATCCCTCCTTTATACATAAGTGACACTTAATATTTGCTGCTAACCCCCGAAAACGGGTGTTTTTTTTAGGACATAGCCTCAGATATTAATTGATAAAGGTGCCCCAAAATCTGAAAGACTATGGTGTCATTCTAGTAATGTGTGGCCTTAGCAGAGACATTTTATTATACTGTATATATGTCTTTGTGTATACTGTATCTGTCTATTCTATTGCACACAGGTGTGTGTATAATAAACACACAAACTCTGTTGCATTGATAGACACATTTTGACAGCCATCAAATGTGGAACATGAAGCATTGGAAATAATTCCTGGCAACACAGCTTGCTGCTTATACAAGTTAAATGCAGATGTTTGCTGCCTTCTCCTATAGTGCATTATAGCTGCTATATCATTTTTGTTTGTTAAAGATGTAAATCTGAGCTTCCGAATGTTAAAACAGTTGACATGACAGCCTTGTGTGGGTGTTATTGGCAGACTATGGGGCCTATCTAATTAGCACTGACCGGTTCAATCAGCTGCCAATACCCCACACATTTAGCCCCAGAGGGTGCACTTTCCTGGCAGTTTCAGCAGTGGAAAGCAGAAGTCTGTGTTACACTACACTCTTGGAACTTAATGCTTGCGGAAAGAGAGAGTCCTGCATTTTAGAGTGAATCTGTAGGTTTACCGCTTGAGGAAAATAAGGCGGGCTTTTCACCATGCCTAATCAGGTATTTCCTATGTGGATCTGGTCATTAGACTGTTTGAAAGGAACATAAGGCCAGTACACCCTGGGCGATATAGTAAGCAATATTGATAATTTATACCCTCCTGAGCGATATCGCTTACTATATCGCCCAGTGTGCATGCTGCAGACGACGGCCGATGTACAGTCACAGGGGTTGTTAGCAACCCTTTCCGTCGGCTTTGCATGCAGCTCAAGATGACAATATCATCAGATGCTGCATGTTCAGGCCACCCGCAGCATGACATCACTGTGCGATATCGCGAGCAATATTACATGGGCTGTATGCCCACGTAGGGCGAAATGGCCAGGGAGGGGACACACTAGGCGATGTCGCTCCTGGTGCAAATCACCTAGTGTGTATGCACCTTTAGAGTTGAAAATTACATTTGGGATAAGGTAACCCTAGTATAAATGTATAATGATATAAGTTATTAAGGCGCATTGTGACAATGTAAAAGTTTTTTTAGTTTTTAATGATATGGGTCACAGAACGGTGGCTCCAAATAACATTACATTTTGGTGTATGAATTGCCGGCTGTCAGGATCCCGGCGCCGGGATCTCGACAGCCGGAATGCCGGCAGCAGTGCGAGCGCAAAAGAGCCCCTTGCGGCCTCGCTGCGCTCGCCACGCTATTTATTCTCCTTCCAGGGGTGTCGTGGACACCCCAAGAGGGTGAAATGTCTGGTTACCGGCGCCGGTATTCTGAGCGCCGGGATCCCGACAGCCGGTATAACGAGTGCCACCCTTAAATTTAAGTATGGTTATATTATTTATATAATGGAGCATAATTTGTTTTTCACTATTAAACCTGATCCATACTGACTGGTGGTCTTCAGTATGCCGACTGACGGGATCCCGGCGCACAGTATACCGGCGCCGGGATCCCGACAGCCGGCATACCGACACTTATTCTCCCTCATGGGGGTCCACGACCCCTCTGGAGGGAGAATAAAATAGCGTGGCGAGCGCAGCGAGCCCGCAAGGGGCTCATTTGCGCTCGCCACACTGTCGGTAAGCCGGCGGTCGGGCTCCATGCGAAGGTATGCTGGTCGCCGGGAGCCCGACCGCCGGCATATCGTAGTGAACCCATACTGACAATCCACAGGTTTAATTAAAGTCCTCTATCTTTCTTTGCTACTCCACCTTTCCACAATTTCTAGTTTGCAATTGTTTATAGCTCCAATCTAAACTGTACTTGAGTTATTCAATTGTTTCTACTATCAGCCTTATTCTCGCTCAAGAGTGCACAGGATTATCCGTGTTCAGCTGCTACTCCCGTGCTAAATGCTGGGCAAACTGCAGTTAAGGTTCTCCTAGCACTCATGACCAACCCCAAAGTTCTACTTTACGTGGCTTTCTCCTTGCACCTTAGGAGGGTGTGAGCAGAAATCCATGATAAGTGTCGCTTCAGGGCTGGTCCCCCAAAATAATTTAATTAGCTTCCAGTCACATTAGACAGGAGCTAATTCTCTCAATGTGGGGCATTGAACTATTTTGGGCATCCACTGCCCCCATCTGAAGTGACTGGAGCTGTTCAGTTGTTTGAGCAACCGCCTCAGTTAATGTGCCCAAAAGCCAAGCACATGGTACTTTGGGCGGATTTCTGCTTGCACCTCAGGAAACTGAGAGCAGATAACTGATGGGCACCTAAAACAATTGAATAGCTCCCATTCAATTTACAGGGGATCTACAGGCACCCACAACAATTGAGTTCTCCCCAAACAATTGAGTCATGCCCATTTGCTTTTGATAATTGTGAAAGACTGTTATAATCAAATACACTCACTTCAGTCCATAACCAGTTAACTGTCTAAATTTTCTATCTTTATAATAATTAATTTTTTCCAAAAATTGTTTTAGAAATTTGAAATAAATGTTGATTATGTTTAGAACATATATTTCTCTAACGTCCTAGTGGATGCTGGGACTCCGTCAGGACCATGGGGAATAGCGGGCTCCGCAGGAGACAGGGCACATCTAAATAAAGCTTTTAGGATCACATGGTGCGTACTGGCTCCTCCCCCTATGACCCTCCTCCAAGCCTCAGTTAGGTTTTTGTGCCCGTCCGAGAAGGGTGCAATCTAGGTGGCTCTCCTAAAGAGCTGCTTAGAAAAAGTTTTTTTTTAGGTTTAAATCTCAGTGAATCCTGCTGGCAACAGGATCACTGCATCGAGGGACTTAGGGGAGAGATTTCCAACTCACCTGCGTGCAGGATGGATTGGAGTCTTAGGCTACTGGACACTTAGCTCCAGAGGGAGTCGGAACACAGGTCCTCCTGGGGTTCGTCCCGGAGCCGCGCCGCCGATCCCCCTTACAGACGCTGAAGACGGAGGTCCGGAAAGCAGGCGGCAGAAGACTCCTCAGTCTTCATGAAGGTAGCGCACAGCACTGCAGCTGTGCGCCATTGTTGCTACACGTCTCACTGATTCAGTCACGGAGGGTGCAGGGCGCTGCTGGGGGCGCCCTGGGCAGCAATATTAAATACCTTTAGTGGCAAAATAAATACATCACATATAGCCATTAAGGCTATATGTATGTATTTAACCCAGGCCAGTTTTCTTAAAACCCGGGAGAAAAGCCCGCCGAAAAAGGGGCGGAGCTTATTCTCCTCAGCACTCAGCGCCATTTTCCTGCTCAGCTCCGCTGGTGAGGAAGGCTCCCAGGACTCTCCCCTGCACTGCACTACAGAAACAGGGTAACAAAGAGAAGGGGGGCATAATTTGGCGATATTGATATATTAAAAGCGCTTATATCAAAAACAACACCTTCTAGGGTTGTTTATATACATTTATAGCGCTTTTGGTGTGTGCTGGCAAACTCTCCCTCTGTCTCCCCAAAGGGCTAAGAGGGTCCTGTCTTCGATTAGAGCATTCCCTGTGTGGCTGCTGTGTGTCGGTACGTGTGTGTCGACATGTATGAGGACGATGTTGGTGTGGAGGCAGAGCAATTGCCGGTAATGGTGATGTCACCCCCTAGGGAGTCGACACCGGAATGGATGGCTTTAGTTATGGAATTACGTGATAATGTTAGCACATTACAAAAGTCAGTTGACGAAATGAGACGGCCGGAAAACCAGTTAGTACCGGCTCAGGCATCTCAGACACCGTCAGGGGCTGTAAAACGTCCCTTACCTCAGTCAGTCGACACGGGTACCGACACAGATGAATCTAGTGTCGACGGTGAAGAAACAAACGTATTTTCCAATAGGGCCACACGTTATATGATCACGGCAATGAAGGAGGCTTTGCAGATCTCTGATACTGCTGGTACCTCAAAAAGGGGTATTATGTGGGGGGTGAAAAAACTACCTGTAGCTTTTCCAGAATCAGAGGAATTGAATGACGTGTGTGACGAAGCGTGGGTTAACCCAGATAGAAAACTGCTAATTTCCAAGAAGTTATTGGCATTATACCCTTTCCCACCAGAGGTTAGGGCGCGCTGGGAAACACCCCCTAGGGTGGATAAGGCGCTCACACGTTTATCAAAGCAAGTGGCGTTGCCGTCTCCTGATACGGCCGCCCTCAAGGATCCAGCAGATAGGAGGCTGGAATCTACACTGAAGAGTATATACACACATACTGGTGTTATACTGCGACCGGCAGTAGCCTCAGCCTGGATGTGCAGTGCTGGGGTAGTGTGGTTGGATTCTCTGACTGAAAATATTGATACCCTGGATAGGGACAGTATTTTATTGACTCTAGAGCAATTAAAGGATGCTTTTCTTTATATGCGAGATGCTCAGAGGGATATTTGTACTCTAGCATCAAGAGTAAGCGCGATGTCCATATCTGCCAGAAGAAGTTTATGGACGCGACAGTGGTCAGGTGATGCGGATTCCAAAAGGCATATGGAAGTATTGCCATATAAAGGAGAGGAATTATTTGGGGTCGGTCTTTCGGACCTGGTGGCCACGGCAACTGCCGGCAAATCCACTTTCTCTATCGTCCTAGTGGATGCTGGGGTTCCTGAAAGGACCATGGGGAATAGCGGCTCCGCAGGAGACAGGGCACAAAAAGTAAAGCTTTACGATCAGGTGGTGTGTACTGGCTCCTCCCCCTATGACCCTCCTCCAAGCCTCAGTTAGATTTTTGTGCCCGGCCGAGAAGGGTGCAATCTAGGTGGCTCTCCTAAAGAGCTGCTTAGAAAAGTTTAGCTTAGGTTTTTTATTTTACAGTGAGTCCTGCTGGCAACAGGATCACTGCAACGAGGGACTTAGGGGAGAAGAAGTGAACTCACCTGCGTGCAGGATGGATTGGCTTCTTGGCTACTGGACATTAGCTCCAGAGGGACGATCACAGGTACAGCCTGGATGGTCACCGGAGCCTCGCCGCCGGCCCCCTTGCAGATGCTGAAACGAGAAGAGGTCCAGAATCGGCGGCAGAAGACTCCTCAGTCTTCTTAAGGTAGCGCACAGCACTGCAGCTGTGCGCCATTTTCCTCTCAGCACACTTCACACGGCAGTCACTGAGGGTGCAGGGCGCTGGGAGGGGGGCGCCCTGGGAGGCAAATGAAAACCTATTTTGGCTAAAAATACCTCACATATAGCCTCCGGGGGCTATATGGAGATATTTAACCCCTGCCAGAATCCACTAAAGAGCGGGAGACGAGCCCGCCGAAAAAAGGGGCGGGGCCTATCTCCTCAGCACACAGCGCCATTTTCCTCACACAGCTCCGCTGGTCAGGAAGGCTCCCAGGCTCTCCCCTGCACTGCACTACAGAAACAGGGTAAAACAAGAGAGGGGGGGCAAAATTGTGGCAAAATTATATTATTAAAGCAGCTATACAGGGAGCACTTATTATAAGGCTATCCCTGTCATATATAGCGCTTTTTGGTGTGTGCTGGCAAACTCTCCCTCTGTCTCCCCAAAGGGCTAGTGGGGTCCTGTCTTCTTTAAGAGCATTCCCTGTGTGTCTGCTGTGGGTCGGTACGTGTGTGTCGACATGTATGAGGACGATATTGGTGTGGAGGCGGAGCAATTGCCAAATATGGGGATGTCACCCCCTAGGGGGTCGACACCAGAATGGATGCCTTTATTTATGGAATTACGGGATAGTGTCAACACGCTAAAGCAGTCGTTTGACGACATGAGACGGCCGGACAATCAATTAGCACCTGTCCAGGCGCCTCAAACACTGTCAGGGGCTGTAAAACGCCCTTTGCCTCAGTCGGTCGACACAGACACAGGCACTGATTCCAGTGGCGACGGTGATGAATCAACCGTATTTTCCAGTAGGGCCACACGTTATATGATTTTGGCAATGAAGGAGGCGTTACATATTGCTGATACTACAGGTACCACAAAACAGGGTATTATGTGGGGTGTGAAAAAACTACCTATAGTTTTTCCTGAATCAGATGAATTAAATGAGGTGTGTGATGAAGCGTGGGTTGCCCCCGATAAAAAAATGCTAATTTCAAAGAAGTTATTGGCTTTATACCCTTTCCCGCCAGAGGTTAGGGCGCGCTGGGAAACACCTCCTAGGGTGGACAAGGCGCTCACACGCTTATCAAAACAAGTGGCGTTACCCTCTCCTGAGACGGCCGCACTTAAAGATCCAGCAGATAGGAGGATGGAAAATATCCAAAAAAGTATATACACACATACAGGTGTTATACTACGACCAGCTATAGCGACAGCCTGGATGTGCAGTGCTGGGGTAGCTTGGTCAGAGTCCCTGATTGAAAATATTGATACCCTGGATAGGGACAATGTTTTACTGTCTTTAGAGCAAATAAAGGATGCATTTCTTTATATGCGTGATGCACAGAGGGATATTTGCACACTGGCATCACGGGTAAGTGCTATGTCCATTTCAGCCAGAAGAAGTTTATGGACGCGACAGTGGTCAGGTGATGCGGACTCAAAACGGCATATGGAAGTTTTGCCGTATAAAGGGGAGGAGTTATTTGGTGTCGGTCTATCGGATTTGGTGGCCACGGCTACAGCCGGGAAATCCACCTTTTTACCTCAAGTCACTCCCCAACAGAAAAAGACACCGACTTTTCAACCGCAGCCCTTTCGTTCCTTTAAAAACAAGAGAGCAAAGGGATATTCATATCTGCCACGAGGCAGAGGAAGGGGGAAGAGACTGCAACAGGCAGCTCCTTCCCAGGAACAGAAGCCCTCCCCCGCTTCTACAAAAGCCTCAGCATGACGCTGGGGCTTCTCAAGCGGACTCGGGGGCGGTGGGGGGTCGTCTCAAGAATTTCAGCGCGCAGTGGGCTCACTCGCAGGTAGATCCCTGGATCCTGCAGATAATATCTCAGGGGTACAGGTTGGAACTAGAGACGGATCCACCTCGCCGTTTCCTGAAGTCTGCTTTACCAACGTCCCCCTCCGACAGGGTGACGGTCTTGGAAGCCATTCACAAGCTGTACTCTCAGCAGGTGATAGTCAAGGTACCTCTTTTACAACAAGGAAAGGGGTATTATTCCACTCTATTTGTGGTACCGAAGCCGGATGGCTCGGTAAGACCTATTCTAAATCTGAAATCCTTGAACCTGTACATAAAGAAGTTCAAGTTCAAGATGGAGTCACTCAGAGCAGTGATAGCGAACCTGGAAGAAGGGGACTTTATGGTATCCTTGGACATCAAGGATGCGTATCTCCACGTTCCAATTTACCCCTCACACCAGGGGTACCTCAGGTTCGTCGTACAGAACTGTCACTATCAGTTTCAGACGCTGCCGTTTGGATTGTCCACGGCACCTCGGGTCTTTACCAAGGTAATGGCCGAGATGATGATTCTTCTTCGAAGAAAAGGCGTATTAATTATCCCATACTTGGACGATCTCCTAATAAGGGCAAGGTCCAGAGAACAGCTAGAGATGGGATTAGCACTGTCTCAAGAAGTGCTAAAACAGCACGGGTGGATTCTGAATATTCCAAAATCCCAGTTAATTCCGACAACACGTCTGCTGTTCCTAGGGATGATTCTGGACACGGTTCAGAAAAAGGTTTTTCTCCCGGAGGAAAAAGCCAAGGAGTTATCCGAACTTGTCAGGAACCTCCTAAAACCAGGAAAGGTGTCTGTACATCAATGCACAAGAGTCCTGGGAAAAATGGTGGCTTCTTACGAAGCAATTCCATTCGGCAGATTCCACGCAAGAATTTTCCAGAGGGATCTGTTGGACAAATGGTCAGGGTCGCATCTTCAGATGCACCAGCGGATAACCCTGTCTCCAAGGACAAGGGTATCTCTTCTGTGGTGGTTGCAGAGTGCTCATCTATTGGAGGGCCGCAGATTCGGCATACAGGATTGGATCCTGGTGACCACGGACGCCAGCCTGAGAGGCTGGGGAGCAGTCACACAAGGAAGAAACTTCCAGGGCGTGTAGTCGAGCCTGGAAACGTCTCTTCACATAAACATTCTGGAACTAAGAGCAATCTACAATGCTCTAAGCCAGGCAGAACCTCTGCTTCAAGGAAAACCGGTGTTGATCCAGTCGGACAACATCACGGCAGTCGCCCATGTGAACAGACAGGGCGGCACAAGAAGCAGGAGTGCAATGGCAGAAGCTGCAAGGATTCTTCGCTGGGCAGAGAATCATGTGATAGCACTGTCAGCAGTGTTCATCCCGGGAGTGGACAACTGGGAAGCAGACTTCCTCAGCAGACACGACCTTCACCCGGGAGAGTGGGGTCTTCATCCAGAAGTTTTCCACATGCTGGTAACCCGTTGGGAAAGACCAATGGTGGACATGATGGCGTCTCGCCTCAACAAAAAACTGGACAGGTATTGCGCCAGGTCAAGAGATCCGCAGGCAATAGCTGTGGACGCGCTGGTAACGCCTTGGGTGTACCAGTCGGTGTATGTGTTTCCTCCTCTGCCTCTCATACCAAAAGTATTGAGAATTATACGGCAAAGAGGCGTAAGAACGATACTAGTGGTTCCGGATTGGCCAAGAAGGACTTGGTACCCGGAACTTCAAGAGATGATCACGGAAGATCCGTGGCCTCTACCTCTGAGAAGGGACTTGCTTCAGCAGGGTCCCTATCTGTTTCAAGACTTACCGCGGCTGCGTTTGACGGCATGGCGGTTGAACGCCGGATCCTAAAGGAAAAAGGCATGCCGGAAGAAGTCATTCCTACTTTGATTAAAGCAAGGAAGGAAGTAACCGCGCAACATTATCACCGCATTTGGCGAAAATATGTTGCGTGGTGCGAGGATCAGAGTGCTCCGACGGAGGAATTTCAACTGGGTCGATTCCTACATTTCCTGCAATCAGGATTGTCTATGGGTCTCAAATTGGGATCTATTAAGGTTCAAATTTCGGCCCTGTCGATTTTCTTCCAGAAAGAATTGGCTTCAGTTCCTGAAGTCCAGACTTTTGTTAAGGGAGTGCTGCATATACAGCCCCCTGTGGTGCCTCCAGTGGCACCGTGGGATCTCAATGTTGTTTTGGACTTTCTCAAATCTCATTGGTTTGAACCACTAAAAACTGTGGATTTGAAATATCTCACATGGAAAGTGACCATGCTACTAGCCCTGGCTTCGGCCAGGAGAGTGTCAGAACTGGCAGCTTTATCTTACAAAAGCCCATATCTGATTTTCCATTCGGACAGGGCAGAACTGCGGACTCGTCCGCATTTTCTCCCTAAGGTGGTGTCAGCATTTCATCTGAACCAGCCTATTGTAGTGCCTGCGGCTACAAGCGACTTGGAGGACTCCAAGTTGTTGGACGTTGTCAGAGCTTTAAAAATATACATTTCAAGGACAGCTGGAGTCAGGAAATCTGACTCACTGTTTCTACTATATGCTCCCAACAAGTTGGGCGCTCCTGCGTCTAAGCAGACTATTGCTCGCTGGATTTGTAGTACGATTCAGCTTGCACATTCTGTGGCAGGCCTGCCACAGCCAAAATCGGTAAAAGCCCACTCCACAAGGAAGGTGGGTTCTTCTTGGGCGGCTGCCCGAGGGGTCTCGGCATTACAACTCTGCCGAGCGGCTACGTGGTCGGGGGAGAACACGTTTGTAAAATTCTACAAATTTGATACCCTGGCTAAGGAGGACCTGGAGTTCTCTCATTCGGTGCTGCAGAGTCATCCGCACTCTCCCGCCCGTTTGGGAGTTTTGGTATAATCCCCATGGTCCTTTCAGGAACCCCAGCATCCACTAGGACGATAGAGAAAATAAGAATTTACTTACCGATAATTCTATTTCTCGGAGTCCGTAGTGGATGCTGGGCGCCCATCCCAAGTGTGGATTATCTGCAATAATTGTACATAGTTATTGTTACCTAATTCGGGTTATTGTTGTAGGGAGCCATCTTTCAGAGGCTCCTCTGTTATCATACTGTTAACTGGGTTTAGATCACAGGTTGTACGGTGTGATTGGTGTGGCTGGTATGAGTCTTACCCGGGATTCATAAATCCTTCCTTATTGTGTACGCTCGTCCGGGCACAGTATCCTAACTGAGGCTTGGAGGAGGGTCATAGGGGGAGGAGCCAGTACACACCACCTGATCGTAAAGCTTTACTTTTTGTGCCCTGTCTCCTGCGGAGCCGCTATTCCCCATGGTCCTTTCAGGAACCCCAGCATCCACTACGGACTCCGAGAAATAGAATTATCGGTAAGTAAATTCTTATTTTTTTACCTCAGACCCCCTCCCAACAGAAAAAGACACCGTCTTTTCAGCCGCAGTCCTTTCGCTCCTATAAAAACAAGCGACCAAAAGGACAGTCTTATCTGCCGCGAGGCAGAGGAAAGGGTAAGAGAGGGCAGCAAGCAGCCCCTGCCCAGGACCAGAAGCCCGCCCCGGGTTCTACAAAGCCATCAGCATGACGCTGGGGCTTTACAAGCGGACTCAGGAGCGGTGGGGGGTCGACTCAAGATTTTCAGCAATCAGTGGGCTCGCTCACAAGTGGACCCGTGGATCCTGCAGATAATATCTCAGGGTTACATGTTGGAGTTCGAAAGGTCTCCCCCTCGCCGGTTCCTAAAGTCTGCTTTACCAACGTCTCCCTCAGAAAGGACGTCGGTTTTGGAAGCCATTCACAAGCTGTATTCTCAGCAGGTGATAGTCAAGGTACCCCTCCTACAACAGGGAAAGGGGTATTATTCCACACTATTTGTGGTACCGAAGCCGGACGGTTCGGTAAGACCTATTCTAAACCTGAAATCCTTGAACCTGTACATACAGAAATTCAAGTTCAAGATGGAGTCACTCAGAGCAGTGATAGCGAATCTGGAAGAAGGGGACTTCATGGTGTCCCTGGACATAAAAGATGCTTATCTGCATGTCCCAATTTACCCCTCACACCAAGGGTATCTCAGGTTCGTGATATAAGACTGTCATTATCAGTTTCAAACGCTGCCGTTTGGTTTGTCCACGGCCCCTCGGGTCTTTACCAAGGTAATGACCGAAATGATGGTTCTTCTACGAAGAAAAGGCGTATTAATTATCCCTTACTTTGACGATCTCCTGATAAGGGCAAAGTCCAGAGAACAGCTGGAAGTCGGTGTAGCACTAACCCAGGTAGTGCTTCAGCAACACGGGTGGATTCTGAATCTTCCAAAATCTCAATTGACCCCGACAACTCGTCTGCTGTTCCTGGGAATGATTCTGGACACGGTTCAGAAAAAGGTGTTTCTCCCGGAGGAGAAAGCAAGGGAGTTATCCGAACTTGTCAGGAACCTCCTAAAACCAGGAACTGTGTCAGTACATCAATGCACAAGAGTCCTGGGAAAGATGGTGGCTTCTTACGAAGCGATTCCATTCGGCAGATTCCATGCACGGACATTTCAGTGGGATCTGCTTGACAAATGGTCCGGATCGCATCTGCACATGCATCAGCGGATAACACTGTCACCAAGAACAAGGTTGTCTCTCCTGTGGTGGTTGCAGAGTGCCCATCTGTTAGAGAACCGCAGATTCGGCATACAGGACTGGGTCCTGGTGACTACGGATGCCAGCCTACGAGGCTGGGGAGCAGTCACACAGGGAAGAAACTTCCAGGGCGTGTGGTCAAACCTGGAGACGTCCCTTCACATAAATATACTGGAGCTAAGAGCGATCTACAATGCTCTAAGCCTGGCAAAATCGCTGCTTCAGGGTCAGCCGGTGTTGATCCAGTCGGACAACATCACGGCAGTCGCCCACGTAAACCGACAAGGCGGCACGAGAAGCAGAAGAGCAATGACAGAAGCTGCAAGGATTCTGCGCTGGGCGGAGAATCATGTCATAGCACTGTCAGCAGTGTTCATCCCGGGAGTGGACAACTGGGAAGCAGACTTCCTCAGCAGACACGACCTTCACCCGGGAGAGTGGGGACTTCATCCAGAATTCTTCCACATGATTGTGAACCGTTGGGAAAGACCAAAGGTGGACATGATGGCGTCTCGCCTCAACAAAAAATTGGACAGATATTGCGCCAGGTCAAGAGACCCTCAGGCAATAGCTGTGGACGCTCTGGTAACACCGTGGGTGTACCAGTCAGTGTATGTGTTCCCTCCTCTGCCTCTCATACCAAAGGTACTGAGAATTATACGGAAAAGAGGAGTAAGAACAATACTGGTGGCTCCGGACTGGCCAAGAAGAACTTGGTATCCGGAACTTCAAGAGATGCTCATGGAGGATCCATGGCCTCTACCTCTAAGAAGGGATCTGCTTCAGCAGGGACCTTGTATGTTCCAAGACTTACCGCGTCTGACGGCATGGCGGTTGAACGCCGGATTCTAAAAGAAAAGGGCATTCCAGAGGAAGTTATTCCTACCTTGATTAAGGCTAGAAAGGAAGTGACTGTACAACATTATCACCGCATTTGGCGAAAATATGTTGCGTGGTGTGAGGCCAAGAAGGCTCCAACGGAAGAATTTCAATTGGGTCGATTCTTACATTTCCTGCAAGCAGGATTGTCTATGGGCCTAAAATTGGGGTCCATTAAAGTTCAAATTTCGGCCTTATCAATCTTCTTCCTGAAGGAATTGGCATCAGTGCCTGAAGTACAAACTTTTGTCAAAGGTGTACTACATATACAACCCCCAATAGTGCCTCCAGTGGCACCGTGGGATTTGAACGTAGTTTTGAATTTTCTCAAATCTCATTGGTTTGAGCCTCTAAAATCGGTAGATTTAAAATACCTTACATGGAAGGTAACCATGCTATTGGCCCTGGCTTCAGCCAGGAGAGTTTCAGAGTTGGCGGCTTTATCATACAAAAGCCCATATCTGATTTTCCATTCGGACAGGGCAGAACTGCGGACACGTCCTCATTTTCTCCCTAAGGTGGTTTCGGCTTTTCACTTGAACCAGCCTATTGTGGTGCCTGCGGCTACTAGCGACTTGGAGGACTCCAAGTTACTGGACGTTGTCAGAGCATTAAAAATATATATTTCAAGGACAGCTGGAGTCAGAAAATCTGACTCGTTGTTTATATTGTATGCACCCAACAAGATGGGTGCTCCTGCGTCTAAACAGACGATTGCACGTTGGATCTGTAGCACAATCCAACTTGCACATTCTGTGGCAGGCCTGCCACAGCCTAAATCTGTAAAGGCCCACTCCACAAGGAAAGTGGGCTCATCTTGGGCGGCTGCCCGAGGGGTCTCGGCATTACAACTTTGCCGAGCAGCTACGTGGTCAGGGGAGAACACGTTTGTAAAATTTTACAAATTTGATACTCTGGCTAAGGAGGACCTGGAGTTCTCTCATTCGGTGCTGCAGAGTCATCCGCACTCTCCCGCCCGTTTGGGAGCTTTGGTATAATCCCCATGGTCCTGACGGAGTCCCAGCATCCACTAGGACGTTAGAGAAAATAAGAATTTACTTACCGATAATTCTATTTCTCATAGTCCGTAGTGGATGCTGGGCGCCCATCCCAAGTGCGGATTGTCTGCAATACTTGTACATAGTTATTGTTACAAAGATCGGGTTATTACTATTGTTGTGAGCCATCTTTTCAGAGGCTACTTCGTTTTTTGTTATCATACTGTTAACTGGGTTCAGATCACAAGTTGTACGGTGTGATTGGTGTGGCTGGTATGAGTCTTACCCGGGATTCAAGATCCTTCCTTATTGTGTACGCTCGTCCGGGCACAGTACCTAACTGAGGCTTGGAGGAGGGTCATAGGGGGAGGAGCCAGTACGCACCATGTGATCCTAAAAGCTTTATTTAGATGTGCCCTGTCTCCTGCGGAGCCCGCTATTCCCCATGGTCCTGACGGAGTCCCAGCATCCACTACGGACTATGAGAAATAGAATTATCGGTAAGTAAATTCTTATTTTAAAAAGTAACTTAAATATTTATTGAAAAAAAATGCTATGGTGGTATCTGCCCCGTGTCCATAGGCTCCCATTGTAAAATGATATCCCTCCTCCCCAGTTTCAGTAGGTCACCCAGCAGTAACTGATCCCCAATAGCACAACCCCCTTTCCCCCCTAATCACCAGTGTTCATAGTCGGACTCCCAACATCACTGTTTGGGGCTGGACAAATTGGAGGAAATTGTTTGCTTAATGGATTTCCTCATTCATATCTGGTGGACACGGTGGCACTACACGATCGCATGGGATGTCACTTTGTCAGTGAAAGCTGAGCTGGCTGCATTTGCATCCTATGGGGTCAATTCGATTTGCTGACAGTTGAATAGCGCCGGGAATTAGCTCCCGGTGCTATTCAATACAGCGCCATATCACACTTAATTGTCGTAATTTCTTCTCTCACCTCCGGGGGGTGCAAGCAGAAATACGACAAGAGTGCTGGTGCGAGGCCGATTCTGTCGGGAATCAGCATCGCGCCAGATAGTTAAGTCAGAGAATGGCCGTTCTCCAGATAAATCAACCTGTTAAGTCCGTGAGAACTCGCATTCGCCGACTTAACTCGAGCAGAATTGAATAGCGGCGGGAGCTAATTCCCGCCGCTATTCAACTGTCTGCAAATTGAATTGACCCCTATGTGACTATGCCAGGAACTGTACGTTGTTAAGGCTGCTATGTAAATCACACCCAAAACTCCTTATAGGCCTGATAAACAACATTAACACAATGTTTTTGTGAAGTTTTTAAAACACCCATACAATACCACTTTCTGTTAAATTAATCATTTTAAGAAGTTTTTTTCTTTTCCTGCATATGTTTACCAGTTAGCATAATTCTTGTTGAAGGTAATTGTGCTTAGTGGGTCATTCTTTAAATTTATTTTCTCATACGTCCTAGAGAATGCTGGGGTCCACTTCATGACCATGGGGTATAGACGGTTCCGCAGGAGCCATGGGCACTCTTAAGACTTTTCAATGGGTGTGAACTGGCTCCTCCCTCTATGCCCCTCCTCCAGACCTCAGTTATAGGAACTGTGCCCAGGGAGACGGACATTTCTAAGAAAGGATTTACTTTAATACTAGTGGTGAGATTCATACCAGCTCACACCTCAACCATGCCGCACAACATGGCATTCAACATAACACGCCAACAGGCATGAACCAATTGCAGCAACATGCTGAACTAAGATAACACAACTTGTGTAACACTAATAACTAAACTGCAGGTAAAGTACACACTGGGACGGGCACCCAGCATCCTCTACGGACTAGGAGAAAAGGATTTACTGGTAGGTATCAAAATCCTGTTTCTCTTACGTCCTAGAGGATGCTGAGGACTCCGTAAGGACCATTGGGTATAGACAGGCTCCGCAGGAGACATGGGCACTATAAAGAACTTTAGAATGGGTGTGCACTGGCTCCTCCCTCTATGCCCCTCCTCCAGACCTCCGTTAGATCCTGTTCCAAGAGGAGACTGCGTGCATTACAGGGGAGCTCTCCTGAGTTTCTCTGAAAAAGAATTTTGTTATGTTTTTTATTTTCAGGGAGCACTGCTGGCAACAGGCTCCCTGCGTCGTGGGACTGAGGAGAGAGAACCAGACCTACTTAAATGATAGGCTCTGCTTCTTAGGCTACTGGACACCATTAGCTCCAGAGGGAGTCGGAATGCAGGTCTCACCCTAGCCGTTCGTCCCGTAGCCGCGCCGCCGTCCTCGCAGAGCCGGAAGATAGAAGCCGGGTGAGTATACGAAGAAAGAAGACTTCAAAGGCGGCAGAAGACTTCAGATCTTCTAGGAGGTAACGCTGCGCGCCATTGCTCCCACACACTACACACACTGCAGGCACTGATGGGTGCAGGGCGCAGGGGGGGCGCCCTGGGCAACAATAAACCTCTAGGACTGGCTCATATGAATATATAGGCTGCGGAGGCAATATATTTTATAATCCCCCGCCAGTATAATTAAATTTGAGCAGGACCAAAGCCCGCCGCTGAGGGGGCGGAGCTTGATCTCACAGCACTAACCAGCGCCATTTTCTCCACAGCACACTGCAGAAGCTGGCTCCCCGGACTCTCCCCTGCTAAACACGGTGACAGAGGGCAAAAAAGAGGGGGGGGGGGGGGGGCACTTGTAAGTAGTGATGAGCGGATTCGGTTTTACTCGGTTCTCAAAACCGAATCTTATTGGCTCACTGATGTCGCGTGTTTTGGATAGCCAATAAGATTCGGTTTTGAGAACCGAGTAAAACCGAATCCGCTCATCACTACTTGTAAGGCGCAGTGAGTGTATAGCTTTACCTATCTGATTATATAAAAGCGCTGTTTATCTGGTAATTTTGTTTCCAGTGTTATTGGCGCTGGGTGTGTGCTGGCATACTCTCTCTCTGTCTCTCCAAAGGGCCTTATTGGGGGAACTCTCTCTCTCTCTCTCTCTCTCTCTCTCTCTATCTATCTATCTATCTATCTATATATATATATATATATATATATATATATATATATATTACACAAACCCTGTGTGTGGGGGGGGGTGTCTGTATGTCTGAGGCGGAAGGCTCTTCTAGAGAGGAGGTGGAGCAGATGATTGTGGTGTCTCCGTCGGCAACGCCGACACCTGATTGGTTGGACATGTGGAATGTTTAAATGCAAATGTGACCTTGTTACATAAGAGATTGGACAAAGCAAAGTCCAGGGATAATACGAAGAGTCAATCAATGGCTTTGACGGTGTCACAGGGCCCTTCAGGGTCTCAAAAACGTCCCCTATCCCAAATAGCAGACACTGATACCGACACTGATTCTGACTCCAGTGTCGACTACGATGATGCAAGGCTACACCCAAGGGTGGCTAAAAGTATTCATTATATGATTATTGCAATAAAAGATGTTTTGCATATCACAGATGACCCTTCTCTCCCTGACACGAGGGTACACATGTTTAAGGAAAAGAAACCTGAGGTAACCTTTCCCCCATCTCATGAGCTGAACACGTTATTTGAAAAAGCTTGGGAAACTCCAGACAAAAAACTGCAGATTCCCAAAAGAGTTCTTATGGCGTATCCTTTCCCGGCACAGGACAGGGTACGGTGGGAATCCTCGCCCAGGGTGGACAAAGCTTTGACGCGCTTATCCAAAAAGGTGGCGCTACCGTCCCCAGACACCGCAGCTCTCAAAGATCCTGCTGATCGCAGACCGGAAACTACTTTAAAATCTATTTATACACATACTGGTGTTTTACTCACACCGGCGATAGCATCGGCTTGGGTCTGTAGCGCGGTAGCAGCTTGGACAGATACCTTGTCAGCTGATTTTGATACCCTAGATAGGGATACCATTTTGTTGACCTTGGGTCACATCAAGGACGCAGTCTTATATATGAGGGACGCTCAGAGAGACGTCGGACTACTAGGTTCAAGGGCCAACGCGATGGCGGTCTCGGCTAGGCGAGCACTGTGGACCCGTCAATGGACGGGTGATGCCGACTCAAAGAGGCATATGGAAGTTTTACCTTACAAGGGTGAGGTTTTATTTGGGGAAGGTCTTGCGGACCTAGTTTCCACAGCTACCGCGGGTAAATCTACCTTTTTGCTTTGTTCCCCCGCAACAAAAGAAAACGCCACAGTATCAGATGCAGTCCTTTCGGTCGCATAAGTCCAGAAGAGGTCGGGGCTCTTCCTTCCTCGCCAGAGGTAAGGGTAGAGGGAAAAGAATGCCTGCTACGGCCAGTTCCCAGGAACAGAAGTACTCCCCGGCTTCTACTAAATCCACCGCATGACGCTGGGGCTCCACTGAGGGAGGCCGCACCGGTAGGGGCACGTCTTCGACTCTTCAGCCACGTCTGAGTTCAGTCGGACGTGGATCCTTGGGCGATGGAAATTGTATCCCAGGTCTACAAGCTGGAATTTGAAGACGTGCCTCCTCGTCGATTCTTCAAATCGGCTTTACCAGCTTCTCCCCCATCATCAAGAAGTTTTTGTAGAGATAACAAGTCTTTGGGGACATCCTCAAATAGACATGATGGCGTCACGCCTCAACAAGAAGCTTCGGAGGTATTTGCCAGGTCAAGGGACCCTCAGGCAGTAGCGGTGGACGCTCTCATGACACCATGGGTGCTTCAGTCGGTCTATGTGTTCCCTCCTCTTCCTCTCATCTCAAAGATACTGAGAATCATAAGGCGAAAAAGAGTGCAGACAATACTCATTGTTCCAGATTGGCCTCGAAGGGCCTGGTATTCAGATCTTCAGGAGCTGCTCACAGAAGATCCATGGCCTCTTCCTCTCAGGGAGGACCTGTTACAGCAGAGGCCCTGCGTGTTCCAAGACTTACCGCGGTTAAGTTTGACGGCATGGCGGTTGAACACCAAATCCTAGCTGAGAAGGGTATTCCGGAAGAAGTCATCCCTACTCTGATAAAGGCTAGGAATGAGGTGACGACGAAACATTATCACCGTATCTGGAGGAAATATGTTTCTTGGTGTGAAACCAAGAATGCTTCTACGGAGGACTTCCACTTGGGCCGGTTTCTCCACTTTCTACAGACTGGAGTGGATATGGGCCTAAAGTTAGGCTCCATTAAGGTACAGATTTCGGCCCTTTCTATATTCTTCCAGAAAGAATTGGTTTCTCTCCCAGAAGTCCACACTTTTGTAAAGGGAGTGCTGCACATCCAGCCTCCTTTTGTGGCACCATGGGACCTTAATGTGGTGTTACAGTTCCTAAAATCTCACTGGTTTGAGCCTCTTCAAACTGTTGAGTTAAAATGTCTCACTTGGAAGGTGGTCATGTTGTTGGCCTTGGCATCTGCAAGGCGGGTGTCCGAATTGGTGGCCTTGTCTCATAAGAGCCCCTATCTCATTTTCCATGTGGATAGAGCAGAGTTGAGGGGGTGGTCTTCAGTATGCCGACTGACTGGATCCCGGTGCACAGTATACCGGCGCCGGGATCCCGACAGCCGGCATACGACACTTATTCTTCCTCGTGGGGGTCCACGACCCCCCTGGAGGGAAAATAAAATAGCGTGGCGCGCCACTGTGCCCGTAGCTTGGCGAGCGCAGCGAGCCCGCAAGGGGCTCTTCTGCGCTCGCCACACTGTCGGTAAGCCGGCGGTCGGGCTCCCGACGCCGGCATGCTGGTCGCCGATAGCCCGCATAAGGGTTATGTTACAGTAAAGATCAGTCGTTGACTGATACTGTTTGTTCATACTGTTAACTGGTTGCGTATATTCCAGGTTATACGGTGTGGGCTGGTATGAATCTTGCCCTTAGATTACCAAAATCCTTTCCTCGTACTGTCCGTCTCCTCTGGGCACAGTTTCTCTAGCTGAGGTCTGGAGGAGGGGCATAGAGGGAGGAGCCAGTGCACACCCATTCTAAAGTTCTTTATAGTGCCCATGTCTCCTGCGGAGCCCGTCTATACCCCATGGTCCTTACGGAGTCCCCAGCATCCTCTACGGACTAGGAGAAAAAGATTTACCGGTAGGTTTAAAATCTTATTTATTTTTTTTTGCTTTTTGGATGTTGTCATTGATGTCAAAGATCAGATTTCAATTCTGAGTTCTTTTATCCGTAAAACAGGGGGGGGGGGGGGGGAATCTGTTGGCAGCACTTATTGTCACATATCCTGATCTTGATAACCATCTAGTAATGGCTGTAATTGAGCACTTGTCAATCATGGAGGCAGCTACGCTGCTTAACATCTAGTCTCACATTTAGAAAGTGCAGTGTATTTGAATTTAAAAGTTGTTGCTATGACAAAACAGCCATCTATAGTTTTATGTTTTTCCACAAGCTGCTGTTCTTCTGTGCACATGTGGGACTTGTGTGAGCTTTTATGTCTCAGAATGTAGATTACCATATTATATTTTTGTCTCAAGGTCTTATGCCTCCAGTGACTAGAAACTTGCAAAGCGCTTAACCTGGATTGTGTGTGTAAGATACATATGATCGATGAGCCTGGCAGCTAAACGTGCACACACTCATCTATCTTGGCTACCAAATGCCTACATCTTGTACAATATCACTTGTTCAAACTTGTGCTATTACCATCAAACATCTTGTGGCAAAAAGGATGGGAGCATTTTGTATTTACTTAGTTATGATCATATCAGATGTCTGTGTGTTTCTAATGTTTCTGTGTTTTTTATTTCAAGGAATAAATTCAATGATACTATATGGGAGCAATTCAATTCAGCTCAAGTTTGGTAAACTCTGGGTATGAGTGTCTGGAGCTATTCAACTGGACCCACTGTAAATCCGTGACTAGTTACATGTTAGCACAAACAGCGTTGCGTCCCCACTTAAGTTGGAACATTTAATATATTGGCATTATTCGGGGTAAACTACATCTCCCGACTTTGGTGCTGTTTGCATTTTGGGTTTTGGATAGCTCCGGGTACTGATCCTTGGAGCCTACCAAACTCAAGCTGGATTGAATTGTCCTATATGTCTGATTCATTTATTAATGAATGACTTTTGGTAACATTGGATGTGGTTTAAATGTCCCATAGCATTCTTTCACAAGCCTCCAGGAAGTTTGTAAATATAACATAGGTGAATTTCAAAGGCATAGTTATATCAAATGGCTAATTTTGTCAGGGTGGAATAAGTCTCTGCAATGAGGTCAGCAAAGGCAAGGATTCAGTTCAGAATATGTATGTTTAGCCATACGTGTTACCCTATAATCCAGAGTTTTTCAACCACTGTGCCGTGTCACAATAGTGTGCCCTGAGCAGTCTCCTGGTGTGCCGCCATAGAAGCAGAGCCAGGCCCGTCAGTGTTTTCCCGCTATTGAGGCCATGGAACGATCAATACTGGTGGGTTTAGTGGTTGCAGAGCCAGTTCTTATTTTGGACCCGGGCAGTGTTGGGCTCTTCTGGTTTTCTCAGATGTGGCTCAGGCATTACCTATGGAGAAGCTGCAACATGACATCCTAGGACACGCAACTGCACCATGCATCACCATTATATTTGAATGTGCCTTGGCAATATTTAAACCTTGTTCAGTGTGCCGCGAGTTGTAAAAGGTTGAAAATCTCTGCTATAATCAAAGATGCATTACATTACCAATACTTCTGGCATTATTAATTTCCTGTATACTACACAATAGTGATATGATGTTAAGCAGAAATTATGGGCAGCTCTATTGAAAGTTGTAGTTTTTATGGAACAGTTGCTCCATGTGTGGTAATTCACTTTCACACAGCCCTATCAACCCTCTCCGCTGATGTCAGGAGGAGGATGGAGGGGTTGTGGAGGCATTGTTACTACTTTACATCTTGTTACACATTTAATAAAATGTATTCTATTTTTAAACTTCTTCATGGACACTTGGTTTTAGTGATTGTTACATTTGAATGCAGTTATTGTTAGGATAATAATATAACTGGTTACAGGGGTGTAGTATGGTATGCCGGCGGCCGGGCTCCTGGCGACCAGCTTACCGGCGCCGTGAGCCTGACCGCCGGTATACCGACAACGCAGCGAGCGCAAATGAGCCCCTTGCGGGCTTGCTGCACTCACCACGCTGCGGGCACGGTGGCGAGCTAAGCTCGCCACTCTTTGTTCTCCCTCCAGGGGGGTCGTGGACTCCCACGAGGGAGAATGTGTCGGTATGCCGGGTGTCGGGATTCCGGCGCCGGTATACTGTGCGCCGGGATCCCGACAATCGGCAACCAGAAGACCACCCGGTTACAGTATGGGTGAGACACACGGTGAGATATTTTCTTTAGATTTTGACTATATAGTCAAAATCGCTAGAAAAGTTAGTGCAGATCGCAAGGTGAAAGTCACCTTGCGATCCCGATTCGATCCCAATGCGCGGTACCGCCATGTCGGTATCACAAGAAAAGATTGACTGTGCAGGCAAGTCAATCCTTGCTAGATCGGTGTACTATCTAGTTCATCTCACATGTCAATGACATCTCACATAAGCCGAAATCGTAAGCACACATAGTCCATATCTCAAGAAAAGTTCGTCAAAATCTGTGGTGCTGGGCTCCGGGGAGTTCAAGGGAAATCGCAAGTCAAAATCGGGCATAGCAAGGATCTCACCGTGTATACACACCCTAAGTTTAGAGAAGTGAGGTCGATCTGAAGATCATCAACCCTCATCAAAACTAAAAAAAACTAAAAAAAAAAAAACACTGTCTAAAGCTGGGCACACACTATACAATTATCTGGCAGCAGATCATCTGGCTGGTTGGACTGAAAATCTTGTAATGGATGAAAGCAAAAGACAATGGACGATTTGCTCCCAAGACCTGGAAAATGGACTGTTATTCATAACGCTTGTCTTGTGATCTTATTGCATGTAGGGGTACAATTGTTTTGAGTGTTATGGTCGTATTAGATGAGCCAGTATTTAAATCTACCCCCCCCCCCCCCTTATAATTTTAAACTTGCAACATTTTACCTTTTAAGTTTATCTACAATGGTTTTCAAAATCCTTAAATGGATTTGATGTGTCACAGAAATGGAAAGTGGGAAGTGAGCGAATATTTCTTTGACACTCCACTATTTAATCTTTACTTTGGCTAGAGCATTATGGGAGATGCTGTTTATCAACTAGCAAATTGCAGTAGTTTCAGATATAATCCCATTTGCCTATATCCATTGTATGTTGCAGGCATAATTTTGCTTGTAATGTAGCTACATTTATTCTTTTTATCCTGTCGTGATTGGGTTAAAGCTTTGCTGTTGACATGGTTGAGTTAAAAGGGTATACATTTAATTTGCCGGCTGCTGGGATCCCGACGGTCAGGATTCCGACGTCGGAATCTCGACAGCTGCTAATGCCAGCAGCCGGAATACCAGCACAACGGGACTATTCCCACTCGTGGGTGTCCACGGCACCCATAGAGTGGGAATAGAACCTGTGGTGAGCGCAGCGAGCCACCAAGTCCGCAGTGTGGGGAGCACAGTGAGCCCACAAGGGGACAACTTGCGCTCGCCCCGCGGCCGTGGTGCCGTTGTCTGTATATTGGCCATCGGTAAATCATACTGAACCCGTTAAAAGGAGTTTTCAACTTCAGATGTAAGTTGCCAGTGCAATGTCTTCCATTAGAGCAACACATAATTGTATAGCTGTGGCGCTCCTCTAAATCCAGCGTTCCTTCTGTTATGAATGGCACAAAACTAGGGAGGGAGGTCAGGATGTAACTAACCCCAGAAACTCTCTTCTTCATCATTCTGAGTGCCTCTAAACAGCGCATTCCAACCCATTAAGTGTCGGACCGTGTTATTTTGTCTAGCAGCAGACATGACTGCTATAGAGATACTGTCATGGTGATGAGTGGTATGACGTCTCTGGGTCTGTCCTAGACACACAACATTTTCAGGCGTGTGGTGATTTGTTTGTTCTGCTTTCTAGATGTACTCTGGATCGGGTGGTCTTCTGTTTGCCGGCGGTCGGGCTCCCGGCGCTCAGTATACCGGCGCCGGGAGCCCGACCGCCGGCTTACCGACACTTATTTTCCCTCGTGGGGGTCCACGACCCCCATAGAGGGAGAATAAAATAGTGTGGCGCGCGTAGCGCGCCACCGTGCCCGTAGCGTGGCGAGCGCAGCGAGCCCGCAAGGGGCTCATTTGCGCTCGCCAAGCTGTCGGTAAGCCGGCGGTCGGGCTCCCGGCGCCGGGATGCTGGTCGCCGGGAGCCCGACCGCCGGCCACCCGTAGTGAACCCCTCTGGATCCATGTAGATTCTTCGCTGCGTGTTAAACCTTTTATAGTTTATGGCTTCAATTTTCATCATTATATCCAACAGCTTCACTTGTGTCTGTGTCCCTAGTATGCCAGTGTATGATTTCTGAAGTCTGCTTATTAACATTCTTTTAGCTGGACAAGCAAAGGAAGTAATGCAGAATGGAAGAACCCGATGAGCCAAAATCAGGAAATTATCCAAAGCTTTAATAAGGATAGTGTTCACTCTAGAAATTAAATGGGGCAGGGCGCCGGACTCCCCGAAACAAATGGGGGCGCGGTCATGCAAATTAGGGGGTGTGGCTACGGCCACGTCATTTTAGTGGGCGGTGCGGCCCACAGACGCTGCTGTAGGGGGCGTCCGTTTCCGAGTGGCGTCACTGTTGGGGGTGTGCCCAGCACCTCCGTCTGTGCTGGGCTTCCCCCAGCTCTCTCCCATAGCGTGAATGGATGCCGTGCTTACACGCTGGGAGGGCAGGAAGCGGGCGGCTGTTCTAGCAGTGCGCCGCAAACGGGGCAGGGCAGGTTTTGCCTTTTAAAAAACGGGCAGGGCGCGGCGCCCTGCTAAAACAGCCTAGAGTGAACACTAAAGGAGATGTCTGTATGGCTCCATTCCCAAACACCACCTGCATTATTAGCACACCTGGATTTTTTGAGGGCTGAAATAACTTGAATTTTTCGTTCATACATATTTTTTTCCCTTCATACTTGGCAAGAGTAATTATATCACTAAATTGCTTTAGGCTTCTGTCACTCCACAGTCCGATTTGTGATTTGATTTTGGACAGATAGGCAGCACAATTCTGTAACGTGAACTGTTCTACAGTGTGCAAGGTGTCAGAGCTATTCAGGTCCTAATATTTTTTTCTACTCCTGCCAGAATCCATTTCCTTCTAGTACTATTTACCATTCTTGGGACAATTCCTGTTAAAGCCAGCAGTATGTTTAGTTAGTGTATTTATAGCACAATATAATGTTATGAAACTATGATTAAAAAAAAGTGTTTTATATTCTCTTTTTTAGAACATAGGTGTCGGGGGAGTTTGTGATTAAGATAATGGGGACACAAACGCATTCTGTTGAATATTGTGTGAAAAGACAAAATCCAGCACCTTTTAGATTGTTGCGTCTTGTATTCTCTAGTTGCTAACAGTCCTAGTTTTTATATGAAGTAAATAAAATCCTGATTCCACTTTTACAGCCCTGCTTTTTTCCAGTGGGACTTCTTTTGACATCTCAACCTATTATTACTGTATAACCTCATATAGAAATGTCACAGTCCTCTGGCAATAAAGATAATAATTTCATTTCTTTTTGTAGCAATCAGTATGTTTTCGTTGCACAGATCCAATCCAAGAGTCATTCTGCGATGCCTCAGTGCAGCTTTATTGACAGCTATTGTATCCATCTCACAATTACATGACCTTGATTTGCGCTTTATGGATCACTAAGTAGATGACAATCTCCTATCTCTAGGGCTGAGGTCGTTAATTCTTTCCTCAGTTGTGTGGTTTTATAGAGCCCAAGGACTCCTATCTTACTCTAGGCATGCTTTTCACTTATACCCTTGTCTTTTAGCACATGCAGGTGGTAAAACTGGACTTGGCAGCTGACATCTTGCCAAAGATCTATAAATTGTAACAGCCGTCTTCCTGCTACTGATACTTTCCTGGCACCAGTCATTGAACTGCGTTGAAATTTTTAGACGCTAGATGTGATAATTCTCTTTGGCATCCAACTTGGGCATGTGCCAGTAAACTTGACAAATGTCTTTATAGATTTGTTATTTATTTTCATAATGTCATGTTGTAGTTCTTGAAACTTATATCTCTAGCAAAAAATGTCCTATGGTGGTTTTGATGTGTGTTATAAGAAAAGCCTCCTCCTGCAGTGTTTGGCACATGACCCTTCCTGCAGGATGACATTAGATGCTTGTCGACTTTTTGGCAACAACCCTGTTGCAGAATTGCAGTCTTGGGATTAGTAAATACAAGTACAGTAGCAGCTATATAGTGGTGAGAGAAAAGTCTCGGTGTACCCAAGGAATCTTTTTGTACCAAGCATACTACTATTCTCTGTTAGTTGTATTTATGATCTATTTCTGATAAGAGTAAGAAGATGACTCCTACACTGTTGTTTTATCCGTATGGCATCAAGAAAGCGAATGCATGATTATGTAGGCACAACTCTCGGTTCACTCTGGTTAATAATTCCTTTGGTCCTTCCTTCCTTCCTGTAATAACGTTTTTTAAATGGTGTTGTGTATTATGGTATTGTCCTCTGCTGGACATCTTTTTTTATTATTATTAGCAGCATCATCATTATTATTACTAGTTATTTATATAGCGCACACACATCCCACAGCGCTTTTACAGAGAGAAGTTGTGTACAGTGTGAAACTTGGTGCTTTTGCGCAGCTTCTGAGCAAGTCCAATTTTCCTAAAATCTGTATATTAAGGAAATATTGTCTGGACTTTCTTCAGCAGCCTTTGGACCCCCCATCCCCCTCACTAATGCAGCAATTGGATGTTTCCAATTAGCTTAATTAGTCTATAATAACCTTCTGCAGCGCTGTCCTCATTCACCGCTACCCCAAAATGATGAAGATTTCTTCCGTCTTATTCCTGAGCACCCTGAACTCTGGTAAGTACTTGTGTGTGGGGGTTGCTGTTGGTGTCTGTGTGTGGTGCTGCTGGTGTGTTTTTGTGTTGGGTGCTGGTGTGTGTGTGTGTGATGCTTCTGGTGTGTTTCTCCGTGTGTGGGGTGCTACTGATGTGTATATGTATATGTGTGAGGGGTGATAGTGCAGTGTCAGAAGTTACACCCCCTCCCTCCCCCCTAAGCTGGATTTCTTTCAGCAGCATTGGCAGCCGGCAGACTGATTTATAAGCCCTCCCCCCTCTCCCGAATTTTGCCCACAAAGAAAAAAAAATTCTGAGCGGGTATACTCAGTCAGGAATACCTATCAGTGTGTAAAAAGCCATTGCTTCATACAGGTTAAAGTAACATTATGGTTAATAGCAGATGCTTGCGCAAATTGCTGACCCTCAAAGCGACACTGGCTGTCCATCTAAAAGCTTTTAAGCTTTCAAAGACTTTTCTTTGGTCTGTAGAGACAAGGTTAGTTGTCTGGTAGGTGCAGGGAAATGTCAATCACCAAGATTAAACCCTTCAACCTATTGCTACCATTGATTTACCTGGTCTCCTGAGATATTCACTTGACATAAGGGTCAAAGCTTAAACATTGGCAGTCTATCATTATTAGTCTTATACTCTTCTGTTAATATTTGGAGGTGTATTGTTTTTTCTTATTGTTTGTGGATTTTTATGTTTAACCTGTTTAGATTTTCAATAGAGGGTCATGTTATATTTTGACATCTCTTGTGCTTTCCCTTTTCAGAAGAGCTTGTGGGTTAGTTGATCCTGAATATAGTGCAGTTGTGTCCAAAGGAGTATGGTGTATTGCACTGTACAGTATTCCCTTACCCGAAGTTCATAAAACAAATTTTAATGAACAATAGTATCAAAACCATTAAATCTTTCAATGATTAAATATTTTAAGATATACAGGTTGAGTATCCCTTATCCAAAATGCTTGGGACCAGAGGAATTTTGGATATGGGATTTTTCCGTATTTTGGAATAATTGCATACCATAATGAGATATCATGGTGATGGGACCTAAGTCTAAGCACAGAATGCATTTATGTTACATATACACCTTATACACAGCCTGAAGGTCATTTTAGCCAATATTTTTTTATAACTTTGTGCATTAAACAAAGTGTGTGTACATTCACACAATTCATTTATGTTTCATATACACCTTATACACACAGCCTGAAGGTCATTTAATACAATTTCTCTAACGTCCTAAGTGGATGCTGGGGACTCCGTCAGGACCATGGGGAATAGCGGCTCCGCAGGAGACAGGGCACAAAACTAAAGCTTTAGGATCAGGTGGTGTGTACTGGCTCCTCCCCCTATGACCCTCCTCCAAGCCTCAGTTAGGTTTTTGTGCCCGTCCGAGCAGGGTGCAATCTAGGTGGCTCTCTTAAGGAGCTGCTTAGAAAAAGTTTTTAGGTTTATTATTTTCAGTGAGTCCTGCTGGCAACAGGCTCACTGCATCGAGGGACTTAGGGGAGAGAAGTTCAACTCACCTGCGTGCAGGATGGATTGGCTTCTTAGGCTACTGGACACCATTAGCTCCAGAGGGAGTCAGAACACAGGTCTCACCCTGGGGTTCGTCCCGGAGCCGCGCCGCCGACCCCCCTTGCAGATGCTGAAGATTGAAGGTCCAGAAACCGGCGGCAGAAGGCTCTTCAGTCTTTTTGAAGGTAGCGCACAGCACTGCAGCTGTGCGCCATTGTTTGTCACACACTTCTCACCAACGGTCACGGAGGGTGCAGGGCGCTGCTGGGGGCGCCCTGGGCAGCAATGTAAATACCTTTTATGGCTAAAAAATACATCACATATAGCCCTTGAGGCTATATGGATGTATTTAACCCCTGCCAGATATTACAAACTACGGGAGAAAAGCCCGCCGGAATAGGGGGCGGGGCTTATTCTCCTCAGCACACAGCGCCATTTTCCTGCTCAGCTCCGCTGTGAGGAAGGCTCCCAGGACTCTCCCCTGCACTGCACTACAGAAACAGGGTAAAACAGAGAGGGGGGGCACTTTTTATGGCGATATTTTATATATTTAAGCTGCTATAAGGATACAACACTTATATAAGGTTGTTCCCATATATATTATAGCGCTTGGGTGTGTGCTGGCAAACTCTCCCTCTGTCTCCCCAAAGGGCTAGTGGGGTCCTGTCTTCGATAAGAGCATTCCCTGTGTGTCTGCTGTGTGTCGGTACGTGTGTGTCGACATGTATGAGGACGATGTTGTTGTGGAGGCAGAGCAATTGCCGGTAATGGTGATGTCACCCCCCAGGGAGTCGACACCGGAATGGATGGCTTTGTTTATGGAATTACGTGATAATGTCAGCACATTACAAAAATCAGTTGACGACATGAGACGGCCGGAAAACCAGTTGGTACCTGCCCAGGCGTCTCAGACACCGTCAGGGGCTGTAAAACGCCCTTTACCTCAGTCGGTCGACACAGACCCAGACACGGACACTGAATCTAGTGTCGACGGTGAAGAAACAAACGTATTTTCAAGTAGAGCCACACGTTATATGATCACGGCAATGAAGGAGGCTTTGCATATCTCTGATACTGCAAGTACCACAAAAAGGGGTATTATGTGGGGGGTGAGAAAACTACCTGTAGTTTTTCCTGAATCAGAGGAATTGAATGATGTATGTGATGAAGCGTGGGTTAACCCAGATAGAAAAGTGCTAATTTCAAAAAAGTTATTGGCATTATACCCTTTCCCGCCAGAGGTTAGGGCGCGCTGGGAAACACCCCCTAGGGTGGATAAGGCGCTCACACGCTTATCAAAACAAGTGGCGTTACCGTCTCCTGATACGGCCGCCCTCAAGGATCCAGCTGATAGGAGGCTGGAAACTACCCTAAAGAGTATATACACACATACTGGTGTTATACTGCGACCAGCCATCGCCTCAGCCTGGATGTGCAGTGCTGGGGTGGTCTGGTCGGATTCCCTGACTGAAAATATTGATACCCTGGATAGGGACAGTATTTTATTGACTATAGAGCAATTAAAGGATGCTTTTCTTTATATGCGAGATGCTCAGAGGGATATTTGCACTCTGGCATCGAGAGTAAGTGCGATGTCCATATCTGCCAGAAGAAGTTTATGGACGCGACAGTGGTCAGGTGATGCGGATTCCAAACGACATATGGAAGTATTGCCGTATAAAGGGGAAGAATTATTTGGCGTAGGTCTATCGGATCTGGTGGCCACGGCAACTGCCGGAAAATCCACCTTTTTACCTCAGACCCCCTCCCAACAGAAAAAGACACCGTCTTTTCAGCCGCAGTCCTTTCGGTCCTATAAGAACAAGAGGGCAAAAGGACAGTCATATCTGCCCCGGGGCAGAGGAAGGGGTAAGAGAGGGCAGCAAGCAGCCCCTGCCCAGGAACAGAAGCCCTCCCAGGGTTCTGCAAAGCCCTCAGCATGACGCTGGGGCTGTACAAGCGGACTCAGGAGCGGTGGGGGGTCGACTCAGGAATTTCAGCGCACAGTGGGCTTGCTCACAGGTGGACCCTTGGATCCTGCAGGTAGTATCTCAGGGTTACAGGTTGGAATTCGAGAAGTCTCCCCCTCGCCGGTTCCTAAAGTCTGCTTTGCCAACGTCTCCCTCAGACAGGGCGACGGTATTGGAAGCCATTCACAAGCTGTTTTCTCAGCAGGTGATAGTCAAGGTACCCCTCCTACAACAGGGAAAGGGGTATTACTCCACGCTATTTGTGGTACCGAAGCCGGACGGCTCGGTAAGACCTATTCTAAATCTGAAATCTTTGAACCTGTACATACAAAAATTCAAGTTCAAGATGGAATCACTCAGAGCAGTGATAGCGAATCTGGAAGAAGGGGACTTTATGGTGTCCCTGGACATAAAGGATGCTTACCTGCATGTCCCAATTTGCCCTTCACATCAAGGGTACCTCAGGTTCGTGGTGCAAAACTGTCATTATCAGTTTCAGACGCTGCCGTTTGGATTGTCCACGGCACCTCGGGTCTTTACCAAGGTAATGGCCGAAATGATGATTCTTCTGCGAAGAAGAGGCGTATTAATTATCCCTTACTTGGACGATCTCCTGATAAGGGCAAGGTCCAGAGAACAGCTGGAGGACGGAGTAGCACTAACCCAAGTAGTGCTGCAACAACACGGGTGGATTCTGAATTTTCCAAAATCTCAGTTGACCCCGACAACACGTCTGCTGTTCCTGGGAATGATTCTGGACACGGTTCAGAAAAAGGTGTTTCTTCCGGAGGAGAAAGCCAAGGAGTTATCCGAACTTGTCAGGAACCTCCTAAAACCAGGAAAAGTGTCGGTGCATCAATGCACAAGAGTCCTGGGAAAGATGGTGGCTTCTTACGAAGCAATTCCATTCGGCAGATTCCACGCACGAACTTTTCAGTGGGATCTGCTGGACAAATGGTCCGGATCGCATCTGCAGATGCATCAGCGGATAACCTTATCGCCACGGACAAGGGTGTCTCTTCTGTGGTGGTTGCAGAGTGCTCATCTGTTAGAGGGCCGCAGATTCGGCATACAGGACTGGGTCCTGGTGACCACGGATGCCAGTCTGAGAGGCTGGGGAGCGGTCACACAGGGAAGAAACTTCCAGGGAGTATGGTCAAGCCTGGAGATGTCTCTTCATATAAATATACTGGAGCTAAGAGCAATTTACAATGCTCTAAGCCTGGCAAAACCCCTGCTTCAGGGTCAGCCGGTGTTGATCCAGTCGGACAACATCACGGCAGTCGCCCACGTAAACAGACAGGGCGGCACAAGAAGCAGGAGAGCAATGGCAGAAGCTGCAAGGATCCTTTGCTGGGCGGAAGATCATGTGATAGCACTGTCAGCAGTGTTCATTCCGGGAGTAGACAACTGGGAAGCAGACTTCCTCAGCAGACACGATCTACACCCGGGAGAGTGGGGACTTCATCCAGAAGTCTTCCACATGATTGTGAACCGTTGGGAAAAACCAAAGGTGGATATGATGGCGTCTCGCCTCAACAAAAAACTGGACAGGTATTGCGCCAGGTCAAGAGACCCTCAGGCAATAGCTGTGGACGCTCTGGTAACAACGTGGGTGTACCAGTCAGTGTATGTGTTTCCTCCTCTGCCTCTCATACCCAAAGTACTGAGAATTATACGGCAAAGGGGAGTAAGAACGATACTCGTGGCTCCGGATTGGCCAAGAAGAACTTGGTACCCGGAACTTCAGGAGATGCTCACGTAAAATCCGTGGCCTCTACCTCTAAGACGGGACCTGATTCAGCAGGGACCGTGTCTATTCCAAGACTTACCGCGGCTGCGTTTGACGGCATGGCGGTTGAACGCCGAATTCTAAAGGAAAAAGGCATTCCAGAAGAGGTCATTCCTACACTGGTTAAAGCCAGGAAGGAGGTGACTGCACAACATTATCACCGCATTTGGAGAAAATATGTTGCGTGGTGTGAGGCCAGGAAGGCCCCCACGGAGGAATTTCAACTGGGTCGATTCCTACATTTCCTGCAAACAGGATTGTCTATGGGCCTCAAATTGGGGTCCATTAAGGTTCAAATTTCGGCCCTGTCGATTTTCTTCCAGAAAGAATTGGCTTCAGTTCCTGAAGTCCAGACTTTTGTAAAAGGAGTACTACATATACAGCCCCCGGTTGTGCCCCCAGTGGCTCCGTGGGACCTGAATGTAGTTTTGGATTTTCTCAAATCCCATTGGTTTGAGCCACTCAAATCGGTGGATTTGAAATATCTTACATGGAAAGTAACCATGCTACTGGCCCTGGCTTCAGCCAGGAGAGTATCAGAATTGGCGGCTTTATCGTATAAGAGCCCATATCTGATTTTCCATTCGGACAGGGCAGAACTGCGGACGCGTCCTCAGTTTCTGCCTAAGGTGGTGTCAGCGTTTCACCTGAACCAGCCTATTGTGGTGCCTGCGGCTACTAGCGATTTGGAAGATTCCAAGTTGCTGGACGTTGTCAGGGCATTGAAAATATACATTTCAAGGACGGCTGGAGTCAGAAAATCTGACTCGCTGTTTATACTGTATGCACCCAACAAGCTGGGTGCTCCTGCTTCTAAGCAGACGATTGCTCGTTGGATTTGTAGCACAATTCAACTTGCACATTCTGTGGCAGGCCTGCCACAGCCTAAATCTGTCAAGGCCCATTCCACAAGGAAGGTGGGCTCATCCTGGGCGGCTGCCCGAGGGGTCTCGGCATTACAACTCTGCCGAGCAGCTACGTGGTCGGGGGAGAACACGTTTGTAAAATTCTACAAATTTGATACCCTGGCTAAAGAGGACCTGGAGTTCTCTCATTCGGTGCTGCAGAGTCATCCGCACTTTCCCGCCCGTTTGGGAGCTTTGGTATAATCCCCATGGTCCTGACGGAGTCCCCAGCATCCACTTAGGACGTTAGAGAAAATAAGATTTTACTTACCGATAAATCTATTTCTCGTAGTCCGTAGTGGATGCTGGGCGCCCATCCCAAGTGCGGATTGTCTGCAATACTTGTACATAGTTATTGTTACAAAAAAATCGGGTTGTTATTTGTTGTGAGCCGTCTGTTCAGAGGCTCCTACGTTTGTCATACTGTTAACTGGGTTTAGATCACAAGTTATACGGTGTGATTGGTGTGGCTGGTATGAGTCTTACCCGGGATTCAATATCCTTCCTTATTGTGTACGCTCGTCCGGGCACAGTATCCTAACTGAGGCTTGGAGGAGGGTCATAGGGGGAGGAGCCAGTACACACCACCTGATCCTAAAGCTTTAGTTTTGTGCCCTGTCTCCTGCGGAGCCGCTATTCCCCATGGTCCTGACGGAGTCCCCAGCATCCACTACGGACTACGAGAAATAGATTTATCGGTAAGTAAAATCTTATTATTTTTAATAACTTTGAGTATTAAACAAAGTTTGTGTACATTGAGCCATCAGAAAACAAAGGTTTCATTATTTCACTCTCACTCAAAAAAGTCCGTATTTCGGAATATTCCGTATTTCGGAATATTTGGATATGGGATACTCAACCTGTGTATATGTATATATATTTTTTTTATTCAAATCATGATAACAGGTACAGTATTGTAGTATAACAAAGTGGTTTTGATGAGGCAGCATTTCTGTTGCAAAGTTATTTTTTGGGGATGCTCCATGGTCCATTAAACTTGATCCCATCTTATTTATTTATTACCAGTTATTTATATAGCGCACACATATTCCGCAGAGTTTACAGAGAATATTTGGCCATTCACATCCGTCCCTGCCCCATTGGAGCTTACAATCTATATTCCCTACAACGTGTACACACATTCACGCTAGGGTTAATTTTGCTGGAAACAATTAACCTACCAGTATATTTTTGGATTGTGGGAAGAAACCAGAGTACCCCTGCAAGAAACCCACACAAGCACATGGAGAATATACTAATTCCACACAGGGCCATGGTGGGAACCGAACCCATGACCTCAGTGCTGTGAGGCTGTAATGATCACCATTACACCATCCGTGCTGCCCACAAGTACTCTTAACACTGCATGTGATGCGAGATTGTGTTTACCGTCCTGTGTCACTGGTGTTTAATGCAGAACCAGTATGTAACCGTCCTTTGATTTATATTGCAATTCTGTTTTGCTACTTACAGTCTCTTTACCCACATCCTACTTTTCTGCCTGCATAAGAGATAACTTGCAGGATGCAGTAAAACTGTCCTCTGTCTGCAAGTACTGCAGGAGCTGTTAGCACGGGTGTGGTATGTTAGGTAGATTAGACTGTGTCTAGGTTGACGACTATTGGTCGACAGTAAGTAGGTCGACATGGTTTCTTGGTCGACAGGGACTGTATGTTGACATGTGCTAGGTCGACATGCGGGGGGGGGGGGTTAAATTTTTTGTTTTTTTGTTTTTTGGTGTAGTTTTCTCTGTACAGTGACCGGGAACCCCAGTTAGTGCATCAGGATACCATTCACAATTGAAGTCCGCGTGGATCGTTAAGTATGAAAAAGTAAAAAAAAAAAGTTACTCATGTCGACCTTTTGTCATGTCAACCAATAGTGGTCGACCTACTTACTGTCGACCTGAAGACCGGATCCCATTTGCACAGGGATGAAAATGATGGCTTTCACTTCTGACAGTCATGAAAGGGCAGCAGTGGTGAAGTATGGGAATTACTGATTTCATGTCTCCACTGTAGAGCATGGTGAAATGGTTTCTTGTTTTTCACACAGGCTAAAGATGAAGTACTATTTTTGATATGTTTTCTGCTATTCAAATCATCTGACACATTTTGACTTTAGTAGAACCTTTGATAATTTTCTTAGAACTAAATTTCTACTTTCGCATAGTTTTATAGGTGTGTTTAAAGTATGACTTCACCTTTTGCAAATCATTTTGCCATATACATATGTTTTGTCATTGTTTGACTTCATATTATAACTAGGGGAGAACAGTTGGTAGCTTGTGAAATCATCTACATTTGGAAAAAATATTTATCTCCTATTTATTTTGACATCACTTTATTTGGGCATCACAGTGGTGCAATGATTAGCTTGCTAAATCACATCAATGAAGTGTTGGGTTCAATACCCACTAAGACCCGATCTGTGTAGAGTTGGGTTGGGATTGATTTGCCGCCGTTTGGGATGCCGGCAGTCAGAATACCGACCATGGCATCCCGATCCTCAGAATCCTGCCAGCGGAAAGTAAGTATACTTACCTTTCTCCAATGGACCCCTAACTCCCTTCTAGCAGCCTAAATCTTACCCCCCTTTTCCGCAGCCTAACCCTAACCCTCCCCAGGGGGTGCTTATCCCCTCCCCGCCCCAGCGGCTTACCTCTTCTGCAGTCCAGCACACGATTGTTCGGGATCCTGGCGGTTGGGATTCCAGCGCCAGGCTTGTGACCCTATTCTGGATGCCGGAGTCTGCATTCTGATTAGTTTCGGGATCCCGGCGTCAGCATTACGTCTGCCGGAATACTGACTGGTTCTCGTAGAGTTTGTATGTTATCCAGTGTTTGGTTTCCTGCAGGTTGCTCGTGTTTCTGTACACAGTCTAAAGACATTCCGGTAGTTTATTTGGCATCTAACAAAAAAGAACTTACTGTAAGTGTGTATATGCTTGTGCATGTGATGGTGAATTTAAATTGTAGTCTCCACTGGTGCAGGGACTGATATGAATGAATAAATATTCTCTATAAAGAGCTACAAAGTGTGTGTGCTTTATCAATTACTGTTAATAATTAATATTTCAAAATCATTGGACTTGTAAATGGAGTTTGATTGCAGCCTATATTTGGGACAGAGACATTAATGGACAACGTTGGGCACCGCTAACAGTTTAATGTTGATAATAGATTTATAATTTGTGTTACAGGCAGCTCATTTCCACTCTTCGGGCAAGATTCAAATCTCTGCCCCCCCCTATCATGCCCCCTATCACGCCCGCCGGCAGTATTGTAATGTTACTGCAGACGGACGCGGCAAGTTAATTTCAGCTCGCTACCCCCGGGGGAAGCATGCTGAAATAAATGAGTATAGAGACCCGTTTGTCTTTTCACGCTCGTGCCCATTACTTTAGTCGGTTTAGGCGCTTTGCGTGCCTAAACCTGAGTGTAATGGGCGAGATAGGGGCATTGAGTGGGGGCATTTCATTATTGCCCCTCGAACTCCCATCACTTTAGATGGGAGATCGGGGGTGCGATGACATTTGAATTCCCCCCTTTGAAGCCACTATTTCATGCGCCATTTTAATATATTCCCCTCCCTTATTTAATTCCTTCACATTACTTGGAGTTTACCTGTCTATACATGAAACAGATGTTTTACTTACACCTTCGTTTGGCCATCAGTTTATTAGATGATGGTTCTATCTTCCTGTAAAGTGTTGTGCCTTAAATAACCCAAGAACAATTTTTGCTGTACCCAATATTTCTGCTGACTTATACTGTTAATGCTCCCCCTGGTAGCATTTTCTTGGTTAGTTTGAATGAAGGTAAAGTCATGTCACGGTGGATGTCAGATCCAGCACTGTTACCGCCTGGCGTACTGGGACTGGTAATCATCATGGTACAATATGAAACTATGTATGGCTAATCTCCCATGCTTCCTTACCACCAGTGGTGCAAGTAGAAATTTTTTCTTAGTGGTACTCATAGTAAAAATTATGCCAGACACTGTGACACCCATTACACATTATGCCACACACCGTAATGCCCATTACACATTATGCCACACACACCGTAATGCCTATTACATAATATACCACAAACCGTAATGCCTATTACATATTATGCCACACACAGTTATGCCACTGACACCATTTTACAAAAATGCCCCTTAGAAATTATGTCCCAGCAGTGGCCTGGTGACACTTCGTACCACCACCATATTTTTTAATGGTACTCCGTACCACCCCATACCACCCTACTTTCTCTTGCGTCCTAGAGGATGCTGGGGTCCACATTAGTACCATGGGGTATAGACTGGTCCCTTGGGAGCCATGGGCACTTTAAGAGTTTAATAGTGTGGGCTGGATCCTCCCTCTATGACCCTCCTACCAGATTCTGGTTAGAAAATGTGCCCGGTCACAGCTAAGGGAGCTCCTAGGAGCTTTTCTAGTTTTATTATTTTCTAAGAGTGTTAGGTACAGGGAGGCTGCTGGCTGCTTCGTGGGACTTGAGGGGTGGGGAGTAGGAACCAACTCTAGAAGTTAATGGTACTCGATCTCCGCTGACAGGACACTGAGCTCCTGAGGGTGTTGATCGCAAGCCTACGAGGCGACCGATCACTCCCGCAGAACGGCCGCCACCCCCTAACTAGAGAGGCCAATCACGGGCCGTTTTTTCAATCCCGGGCTTCGGGATTGAAAAACTATCAATCCCGGGATTGCAGTAGGGATCAGTGAAGAAGGGTGTAGGGAGCAGCGCTGGAGGGTAGGTAGCGGTGCGGGAGGGTGTAGGTAGCGGCGGGGAAGGGAGGGAGGGTGTAGGTAGCAGTGCAGGAGGGTGTAGGTAGCTGGGCGGGAGGGTGTAGGTAGCGGTGCGGAGGGTGTAGGGAGCTGGGCGGGAGGGTGTAGGTAGCGGTGTGGGAGGGTGTAGGTAGCGGTGCGGGAGGGTGTAGGTAGCGGTGCGGAGGGTGTAGGTAGCTGGGCGGGAGGGTGTAGGTAGCTGGGCGGGAGGGTGTAGGTAGCAGTGCAGGAGGGTGTAGGTAGCTGGGCGGGAGGGTGTAGGTAGCGGTGCGGAGGGTGTAGGGAGCTGGGCGGGAGGGTGTAGGTAGCGGTGCGGAGGTTGTAGGTAGCTGGGCGGGAGGGTGTACAGTAGGTAGCGGGGAGGGTTGGTAGCGGCGCGGGAGGGAGGCTGGGTGTAAGTAATAACACTTACTATTAGGTGGGCGCCAGCCATGGACACACTGAACGCGGCGGCATTTCAAATGAAGCGCCGGCCGCCAGCCAACCAGAGCTGGCGGACCAGCAGCCAATCAGGGAAGCGGCCGCAGCAGTCGCTCCTTATTGGCTGCCGCGACAGCTTCCCTGATTGGCTGCCGGTCCGCCAGCTCTGATTGGCCGGCGCCGCATTTGAAGTGTTGCCGTGTTCAGCGTTCGTCTATGGCTGCCGCCCGCCTAAGTGTAAGTAGTATTACTTACACACACTCCCTCCCGCACATGCGCAGTGCAATCCCGTGAATCCCGGGATTGGATGCTCCAATCCCGGGATTCAAATCCCGGCAATTTGGGCCCAAATCCCGGGATCCCGCCGATCCCGATCCCGGGATTGGCCTCCCTACCCCTAACCCTACATTCAGCCATGCTTACCACTAAACAGTATTGCAGTGTAATCCATTCAATGAATCTTCTTTCCTGTCCCTGTTCCATTTAATGACTTAAATATGGACTTCCACATAAAAAAAAAAAAAAAAAGTTGAGGGTTATCTGTCATTATTGTATTGCTTTAATAGTGTGCCTTCTTCCAGACCGTACAGAGATGTGCGGTATAGAGGATGGCAGCCTAATGTAGTCTGATCCCGTAACTAGGAAGGCATGTTGGGCTGCCGTTATAAAGAGCTCACTCCTTGGAAGTCTTTGTCTGCGCCTCACATCTCAGAGTTTATATTGGTGCGTTTTAAATAGTACTCATTCTCACACAGGAGTGAGTGTAATGGAAGGACACTCTTGCCACCCTCCTTCGCTACTGCAAAAGTCTGCCAAACTATAACACAAGTCAGATTAGGAAAGGTTAAGGCAAATTAGAGACTAAAAGAGTAACAATGGAAATGGAGGCAGATCTACTTACCTCATACAAAGTGTTATGTTGAACATTGAGAACAGACATTGTAATATTCAGCGCTGTTGTCTCTCCTGCAATGCAAACGCCTTTCATATTCTTCTAGAATCCAGAGACGGCGGTAACTTAGACCGGGACATGAAAGGAAACCTTGTAAGCCTTAATGAAAATAAATAGCGAACACTGTAACAATAGCTTTTATTTACTTTGCTTACTAGGTGGCTCAGACAGGCATCTTTGTGAAGGTACTTTACAAGTAGTTCCCGGCAATGGCTCAATAGAAAACGTATTGACCTGTGAAACTGTAGTGATGAGCACCCGTCGTCCTTGACTGCGAATATTTGTGGTCTCGGGCCAACTTTTATAGAGAAATCCAAGTGAGCCACAAGAAATTTTAATGCATGTATCACTCAAAGGGAATCTTTATTGTGCTTTCTACTAGCTATTATAAGACGTGGAGTACAAAGAAACTGATTGAACAAAGCGATTGTAGGTAATCCAATGCAGCAGACCTTAAGGCTTATTCTTTTATTAGCTTCAAACACAAGCAATGTAAGAAGCATAGCAAAAACGGCTTTGAGATGCATTAATACATACAACGGGGAGAATCCTTTTTGTCTCTGTCATAGTAATTAGTGTTTGGTTTGGACTGGAAGATTTGGGCTTATACCTTTTATTAGAAGGCAGTATTGTTGGATAGAAAAGTTTGCTTTAGCTGAATTTCAAGTGGATCCTGCTATATATCAGTGTTTGCAGTGGTGAAGGATGTTTGTGCGTCTTATCACAGGCTCCGTGCTAATCATTTCTAACAGAGTAAATACACTTTCATCTTATGCTTCTTGTGGTAAGGGTCCAGTGTGTAGATGTTCTAGAACAGAGGTTCTCAAACTCGGTCCTCGTGGGCCCACACAGTGCATGTTTTGCAGGTAACCCAGCAGGTGCACAGGTGTATTAATTACTCACTGACACATTTTAAAAGGTCCACAGGTGGAGCTAATTATTTCACTTGCGAGTCTGTGAGGAGACCTGTAAAACATGCACTGTGTGGGCCCACGAGGACCGAGTTTGAGAACCTCTGTTCTAGAACCTTCCTTTGGTTACCTGTTACATTGATTTATCTGTAGAGACGATTGCATCTTGTTTTTGTGACTAAGAAGCCTAGCAATGTTTCCGCTAATACAGAGGTTCCCAAACTGTGTGCCGTGGCTCCCTGGGGTGCCTCGGGACACTTGCAGGGGTGCCCTGGGTTGGTGGTCTAGGACCAATTCAAATTATTCATGGTCCATATAATAGGCAAAACCAGTGCTGGTGGCTGCCAGTCATAAAATATGTGGCCAAACAGAAGCAAATCTTGTCCCTCACCACACAACTGACCCCAAGGATGACATATAAACACGATCTACTTAATGTAATATTTCTCTCTAAATTTCTCAATAAGAAATGTTTGGCCTAGGGGTGCCGTGAAAAAAATTCTGATATTCTAGGGTGCCGTGATTCAAAAAAGTTTGGAAACCACTGCGCTAATACTAGTCCGCAATTGAAAATGTGCTGTACCCCTACTATACACCTTACTTTTTTCTTTATTTCTCCTACAGTGCCATATGTACAGTGCATCCGGAAAGTGTTCACAACGCTTCATTTTGTTATGTTACAGCCTTATCCCAAAATGGAATGAATCATTTTTTCCCTCAAAATTCTAGACACAATACGCCATGATGACAACGTGAAAACAGTTTTATTAAAATTAAAAAAACTAAGAAATCACTTGTACATAAGTATTCACAGCATTTGCCATGAAGCTCAAAATTGAGCTCAGGTGTATCCTGTTTCCACTGATCATCCTTGAGATGTTCCTACAGCTTAACTGTAGTCCACCTGTGGTAAATTCAGTTGATTGGACATGATTTGGAAAGGCCCACACTAAGGTCCTACACTTGACAGTGCATGTCTGAGCACAAACCATGCATGAAGTCAAAGGAATTGTCTATAGACCTCCAAGACAGTATTGTCTCGAGGCACAAATCTGGGGAAGGGTACAGAAAAATATTTGCTGCTTTGAAGGTCCCAATGAGCACAGTGGCCTCTATCATCCATAAATGGAAGAAGTTCGGAACCACCAGGACTCTTCCCAGAGCTAGCCAGCCGTCTATACTGAGCAATCGGGGGAGAAGGGCCCTAGTCAGAGAAGTGACCAAGAACCTGATGGTCACTCTGTCAGAGCTACAGCATTCCTCTGTGGAGATAGTAGAACTTTCCAGAAGGACAAACATCTCTGCAGCAATCCACCGATCAGACCTGTATGGTAGAGTGTCAAACAAAGGATATATTTTCCGTGCTATGAAATAGGGTGCAGCTGGTTCACAAGGTCACCACCAACCTTACTTTACATGTAAACAAATAAATATAATGTGACTAGCGCTCCCAAGATAGGGCATGTATCACCAAATTCAATGTCTGTCCAATCAGTGTAGAACAGGCATTCCCAACCACGGTCCTCAAGGCACACCAACAGTGCAGGTTTTAGTGATATCCAGGCTGCAGCACAGATGGTTAAATCAAAATAACTCAGCTACTAATTAAGTCACCTGTGCTGAAGCCTGGATATCACTAAAACCTGCACTGTTGGTGTGCCTTGAGGACCATGGTTGGGAATGCCTGCTGTAGAATGACCTCACACTGTATTCCAGTGAGATAAAGGACATCTCATTGGAATACAGTGTAAGGTCATTCTACACTGATTGGACTTGGTGATACATGCCCTGTATGTTATAGTGGTCAGACAGAAGCTACTCCTTAGTAAATAGCACGTGGCAGCCCGCCTGGAGTTTGCCCAAATGCACCTGAAGGACTGTCAGACCATGAGAAACCAAATGCTCTGGTCTGATGAGACAAAGATTGAAATCTTTGGTGTGAATGCCAGGCGTCATGTTTGGAGAAAACCAGGCACCGCTCATCACCAGGCCAATACCATCCCTACAGTGAAGCATGGTGGTGGCAATATCATGCTGTTGGGATGTTTTTGAGTGACAGGAACTTGGAGGCTAGTCAGGATAGAGGCAAAGATGAATGCAGCAATGTACAGAGACATAACGGATGAAAACCTGCTCCAGAGCCTCATGACCTCAGACTGGGGCGACGGTTCATCTTTCAGCAGGACAACGACCCTAAGCACACAGCCAAGATATCAAAGGAGTGGCTTCAGGACAACTCTGTGAATGTCCTTGAGTAGCCCAGCCAGAGTCCAGATTTGAATCCGATTTGAACATCTCCGGAGAGTTCTGAAAATGGCTGTGCACCAACGCTTCCTATCCAACCTGATTGAGCTTGAGTGGTGCTGCAAAGAGGAATCGGCGGAACTGGCCAAAGATAGGAGTGCCAAGCTTATGGCATCATATTCAAATAGGCTTGAGGCTGTAATTGCTGGCGAAGGTGCATCAACAAAGTATTGAGCAAAGGCTGTGAATACTTATGTACATGTGATTTCTTTTTTTTTTCTATTTTTAATAAAATTGCAAAAATCTCCAAAATAATTTTTTTCACGTTGTCATTATGGGGTATTGTGTGTAGAATTTTGAGGGAAAAAATGAATTTATTCCATTTTGGAATACGGCTGTAACATAACAAAATGTGGAAAAAGTGAAGCGCTGTGAATACTTTCCGGATGCACTGTATATAGCCTTGTTTTTTTCCCTTAATTATATAGGGGTAGATTTAGCTGTGCAGATATCTTGCGATGTTCTACTGTGCACAGTTATTGTAGGCCCAAAAGTGCTACTTTCCTGTGCACCTTTCTGGGACAGAGCACTGCAGCAAAGTTGATAATTAAATGGGCCCTGGAGATTTTTTTTATATTAAAGAACCCTTATTAGGCTGGGGCCGGGCAGCCAAATGACTTGTGTCACTGGGGTGTTTTCATGCTGCTAAATGTTGATTGTACACATAATTTCCATAGCTTTCATCTCCCTATCAACATGCCCATCACAATTCTATTGATGTTTATTGTCATCTTTTATTTATAAACTGACATAGCATAGCACTCTACATTAAGAGGATCATGACAATCAATTTGCATGCAGTGAGATGAAACCGTGGGGTAAAGATGGAATTGTTTATATGAGTTTACAATCAGAGGTGTGGGGACATATGGTGCATAAGGTAACAGAAAAACAATTATGTTGGTGGGAAATGTGAGTGTGGCCTATGTAAGACGCCAGTATTATCATTTGCCAATAATTTATCAGTTTTTGACAACTGCAATTTCCATGCAGCTACCGGTAGTATGGTAATATTGCAATGAGATGGGACAGTAGGAGGCAGTGACATAAACTAGTAAATGTACTAAGAATCTTCACTCAACTGTAGCTGTCCTTTCTTATTTTTCTGCAGAGTCTCCTTACCCTGCTTGTTCCAGAGAAGGTTTTGGGTTTGTGCTACATGGAGGCCACCCACCACATAGCAGTAGCTGTTTGCTTGTCCTTTTCTTTTTCTTTTTTTTTATATATCATTCTCGCAGTTAGAAATATAGCTGGGACATTTGTTGTCCATGCTAGGTGGCCACTAAGAAGATGACCAGAGATGGTGACTGCAATGATAGACGTTTGTGGCTGAAGCTACTGAACGTAGATGCTGTTTGGGAGATCTGCTATGGTTCCTTCATGGGATATTGTTTGTCAATATGTCCTAACCAGGCGTCACCTTCTTTTGGGAGGCTCAATCAACGCGATAACAGACCAATCCCACAGTTTCACTGTGTGTGTGGGTGTGGCCAGGTTAACACTTGTCAGATCCTAAATCCAGCAGAGGGCTTTTTTGGGGCTGGTTTTCTGAAGTCCATACTGTGAGCGCTGTGATATTCTTATAGGGGGTGATTTATATGCGGTTCAATTAGTGTTACATGAAGCAAAGTAACAATTATCTGTGCTTTGTGCGTGTGCAGCACCCGTTCTGTGCATGCTTGAATGGGTCCTGCAAGGACGGACGCAGATCGGCAGTGATTGACAGTCTGATGCCGTTTGGGGGCAGGGAGGAGGCGACGATGGCCTCAGTTTCTCCAAACGGAGGTGTGTCGCCTCTAGGTAGTAGTTTGCGCGACACCATGAGTCATGCAGCTGGGGAAGATCCGATACTGCATCCTTGGATGTAGTTTGGTCAGTCATGGAGCAGCTGCATTACCATATTGGAGCTGTTGCTGGTGCTTCTATGTAAGTAGCAGTGATAGCATCCACAGCCACATCTGAATCAGCCCCATAGAGAGTTATTGAGCATTATTTTCCTTAACCTGGGGAAGGCAAATGCTCCATTGGTAGCCATATACCTGTGGGTATGTACTTCTACTGCTTGTCTGGATTGTTTTGTAAAATGTGTGGAAATAAATGGCGTCATTTATTTATATGTGAAGTGTATAATTCCCACCACTCGGGGACACAACCAAATGAAGGCAATTGCCACAGGTAACTATAATTCAAGTGCTGTAGTTAGTTTCCTATAGATGTGCATGTTCCAGCTCGGTTGGAATAGAATTACATTGACCTCGTTATCTGTGTGAATTTCTTGAAAAGTGACTTGTTAAAACAATAATAGTAAAAGGAAGCCGAATAGTAGAAAGTGAATTGTGTGCTGCCATTGCTAATGATTCTGCGTTGCCTCCAGTCCTGAAACGCCTAATGTGTGATTTGTGTAGACACAGAATGACTGTATTTGCAGATTTCAATCAAAGTACAGGTTGACGGGATGAGCCCTGACTGTTCTGCTGGTGGTAATTAAGTTATGACAGGTGCGTTAATTTCTAAATAATGTTTGATGTGTTACTACGTTTCTCCAACCTATATTACACATACATCTGTAGCAGCAGTTTAGTCACAACATTCTGCATCCCATGGGAACACGGGGAATAATGTGATAATTTAAGCACTGTTATCGCTTGCTAGGAACAAGAAAAAAGGGCTCTGGTGTAAAAATGTGAAACTGTAAAAGCATTGAAAGGTAGGCTGTATAGTGATTTACTGTGCTGTTGCAGACTCTCGTCATGAAGGGAAATGATGCATAATTCTGATGTTTGCATTATGCTGTATGCACCTTTGCCCAGACACACACTCGGATAGGGGAATGTCTAGCTGCCAGATCTTCCCGCAGCCCACATCTGATGATTACAATAGCCAGTAATTTTTACTGAGAAAGAGTAGTGTCACGATCCGGGTATCTGGACGCCATTACTTACCCTTCAGATGCCTCCTAAGGCGGGCTCAGCGTTCCAGGACCAGATTCCGCTGTTCCTGAGTTTCCACATGCAGAGTGTCAGAGTGGTGTTTTCATCAGCCGCGGCCTCCGCTGTGCCCGCGTGGTTAAATGTGCATCTATCAGCCTGGCGTCTCCTGTCTCCGGTGGCCGGCGCCGCCATTACTGTTTCCCAGACCACATGGATTACAAACCAAACTTCCCTCCAAGTGTCTGCATGGGCGCAGCCATCTTGGATTCTGTCATCTGATCATTTCCACCAATCTGCTGTTTGTATTGTTGATTTGCATAATTGCCTAGCCAACCCCTTCCTTGCTGCAGGTATAAGTAAGCTGTGCCTGAGCAAGGAAGACGTCAGTGCTTTGGTTGTCAAACCTAGTTCCTGTTTGTCTCTCTTCTATGATTGTCTTCCAGGTTCCAGCTCCTGTCTCAAGACTTCCACCATAGAGACCCGCACCAGCATTCCACCTGCGGTGTAGCCTGACTCTCCAATCCATTGTGGATTCATCTGTTTCCAGCTACAACACTACCTGCTTCCAGCCTCAGCTTCCAGCAGAATACAGCTTCCCTTAAAGGGCCGGTGTCCTTTCTACACTTTACCACTCTCCACCGGAATTATTATTTCTCCGCTCTCAAGTTCTACATTTCAGTTCACATTTCATCGCTCCCAAAGTTCATTTATTATTTAACTGGTTCCAGCCAGTATCCACTCCGTGCTAACAGTCTGGTTCCAGCCAGTATCCACAGCAGCTGTTTTACCTTCAGCAACCCAGCTCTTCCTGGAACACCAGCTGGTACAATCCTGGGTTATCTCCATTGCTACAGCCGGGCCTGGTAAGGACTTTCCATCTAGAAGATCATAAGAACTATCTCACACTACCAGTGCCCTGTGGCTCCTGCCATGCTGTAGTACTCAGGAACTGTATTTATTCTTTGCTGATTTTTACGTTTTCCTTTATTGCTGCTGTGATGCGGAGTTGTCATAATAAACATCATTGACTTTTATCTAAGTTGTCGTGGTCACGCCTTCGGGCAGTTATTATTCATGTTACTTACATGTCCAGGGGTCTGATACAACCTCCCAGGTTCCGGTACATCTCAGCCCCTACAACTGAGGCTGCCTCCCGTCAGCTCAGGCCCTCAGTTGTGACAGTAAGCACTGACCTAATGAATCCAGCCGGAGACCAGGATCAAGCGGCCAGGCCGATGCAAGAACTGGCAGCCCGACTAGAACATCAGGAGGCTGCACAGGGCCACATCATCCGCTGTCTCCAGGATCTCTCTACTCGGCTGGATGGGATTCAGACCACTCTCCGTGGATCAGGCGCGTCTGGTGCGTCAACCACAGTGACTCCAGCTATAACCCCACCCACCTTACCCATTCCTGCTCCACGTCTTCATCTTCCAACGCCAGCAAAATTTGACGGATCTCCAAGATTCGGCAGGGGATTTCTCAACCAGTGTGAGATTCAGTTTGAGCTACAACCTGGCAATTTCCCCAGTGACCGTACAAAAATTGCCTACATTATTTCTCTTCTCAGTGGCTCAGCCCTCGATTGGGCATCACCGTTATGGGAGAGGTCCGACACCCTGCTATCTTCTTACACTGCATTCGTGTCAACATTCAGGCGCATCTTCGACGAGCCAGGCCGGGTAACTTCAGCTTCGTCTGAGATTCTCCGTTTACGCCAGGGATCACGTACTGTAGGACAATATCTTATACAGTTCCAGATCCTGGCATCCGAACTGGCATGGAACGACGAGGCCCTGTATGCTGCATTCTGGCATGGTTTATCCGAGCGTATTAAAGATGAGTTAGCTACCAGAGACTTACCCTCCAAGTTAGATGAGTTAATCTCACTTTGTACGAAAGTTGACTTACGTTTCAGAGAGAGAGCAACTGAGCGTGGAAGATCATCTGCTCCAAAATCTTCTGCTCCTCCTCCTCGCCAACTGTCACCAACTAAAGATGAACCCATGCAAATTGGCCGTTCCCGTTTAACTCCTGCTGAGCGCCGAAGACGTCTCTCCGAGTTTCTCTGTTTGTACTGTGCAGCTCCGTCTCACACCATTAATGCCTGTCCCAAACGTCCGGGAAACTCCAAATCCTAGCTCGCCAAGGAGAGGGCCGGCTAGGAGTAATGATCTCCTCTCCATCTCCTCAAGATTGTAACCTCCCAGTCTCGCTTCAAGTTGCTCAACGTTATCAGAACGTCATTGCCCTCCTGGATTCCGGAGCAGCTGGGAACTTTATTACCGAAGCCTATGTTAAACGGTGGTCCCTACCCACCGAGAGACTTCCTTCGTCCTTTTCCTTAACTGCTGTGGATGGCAGTAAAATTTTTGATACAGTTATTTCTCTAAGGACTCTACCAGTTCGTCTGAGAGTGGGAGTTCTTCATTCCGAACTTATTTCACTTTTAGTGATTCCAAGAGCCACACATCCTGTGGTCCTGGGCCTTCCATGGCTCCGTCTTCACAATCCTACAATTGATTGGACGACTACGCAAATCCTGGCATGGGGTTCCTCCTGTACTAAGACATGTTTGTTTAAAGTGTTGCCTGTCTGTTCCTCCTCCCCCAGGTCGTCTGATGTTCCACCTCCTCCATATCAAGATTTCACGGATGTGTTCAGTAAAGCTTCTGCTGATATCCTTCCCCCTCATAGAGAATGGGACTGCCCGATTGATCTCGTTCCAGGGAAGGTTCCACCTCGAGGCCGAACTTATCCGTTGTCTCTCCCCGAGACGCATTCTATGGAGGAATACATAAAAGAGAACCTAGCAAAGGGGTTCATTCGACCTTCTTCTTCTCCAGCCGGCGCAGGCTTCTTTTTTGTAAAGAAGAAAGATGGTGGTCTGCGGCCGTGCATCGACTACAGAGGTTTGAACGACATTACCATCAAGAACCGCTATCCTTTACCCCTGATTACTGAGCTCTTTGACAGAGTTAGCGGAGCTACCATCTTTACAAAGCTGGACCTGAGAGGTGCATACAATCTCATCCGGATCCGTGAGGGTGACGAGTGGAAGACCGCATTTAACACCCGTGACGGACATTATGAGTACCTCGTCATGCCCTTCGGATTGAGCAATGCTCCAGCTGTCTTCCAGCATTTCGTCAATGAGATCTTCAGAGACATTCTATACCGTCATGTCGTGGTCTATCTAGATGATATCCTCATTTTTGCCAACAATTTAGAGGAACATCGTTTCTGGGTAAAGGAGGTTCTGTCCCGTCTCCGTGTCAATCATCTCTACTGCAAATTAGAGAAATGCGTCTTTGAAGTCAAGTCCATTCCGTTTCTAGGGTACATTGTGTCCGGTTCCGGACTAGAGATGGATCCTGAGAAACTACAAGCAATCCAGAATTGGCCAGTACCCTTAACCCTCAAAGGGGTCCAGAGGTTCTTAGGGTTCGCCAATTATTACCGAAAGTTTATACGAGACTTTTCCACCATTGTGGCGCCTATTACTGCTTTCACCAAGAAGGGTGCTAACCCGTCCAAGTGGTCTGAAGAAGCCATGCAAGCTTTTCATCTTTTAAAACAGAGGTTCATCTCTGCACCTGTCCTGAAACAGCCTGACGTCGACTCTCCTTTCATCTTAGAGGTGGATGCCTCCTCCGTTGGAGTAGGAGCGGTGTTATCTCAGAGGGCTAAAGATGGTCATTTACATCCTTGCAGTTTCTTCTCACGGAAGTTCTCCCCAGCGGAGCGCAACTATGCCATTGGCGACCAGGAGTTGCTAGCCATCAAGCTCGCTCTAGAGGAGTGGAGATATCTGTTGGAGGGAGCTTCTCATTCAATCACCATCCTTACAGACCACAAGAACCTTCTATATCTAAAAGGCGCACAATGTCTCAACCCTCGTCAGGCCAGATGGGCACTTTTCTTTTCCAGGTTCGACTTTAAACTCCAGTTCTGTCCGGGCTCTCAGAATCGCAAGGCCGATGCCCTTTCCCGCTCATGGGAGCAAGAAAATGAGTCAGAGTCTTCAGACAAGCATCCTATTATAAATCCGTTGGCATTCTCCACGGTAGGGATGGACTCTACGCCCCCATCAGGGAAAAGTTTTGTGAAGCCGACACTAAGGAAGAAGCTCATGCATTGGGCCCATGCTTCCCGTTTTGCCGGACATACAGGTATCCAAAAAACCCTGGAGTTTATCTCTAGGTCCTATTGGTGGCCAACTCTGAAAAAGGACGTTTTGGAGTTTATTGCATCTTGCCCAAAGTGTGCTCAACATAAAGTATCCCGCCAGTCGCCTGCGGGGCAACTGGTTCCACTATCTGTTCCCCGTCGACCATGGACCCATTTGTCGATGGATTTTATTACAGATTTGCCCATGTGCAACAAGTTCAATACCATCTGGGTGGTAGTTGACCGGTTCACCAAGATGGCACACTTCATTCCTCTCACCGGTCTTCCGTCAGCTTCCAAGTTGGCTCAAGTATTCATACAAGAGATCTTCCGACTCCACGGTCTTCCAGAAGAAATTATCTCAGATCGAGGAGTTCAATTCACAGCCAAATTCTGGCGAAGTTTATGTCAAGTCCTCCAAGTCAAGTTAAAGTTTTCCACGGCTTACCATCCTCAGACCAATGGTCAAACTGAGAGGGTGAATCAGGACTTGGAGGCCTTCCTCCGCATCTATGTGTCCTCCTCTCAAGATGACTGGGTTCAATTACTTCCCTGGGCCGAGTTCTGTCATAACAACCAGTATCATTCTTCATCTTCTTCAACACCATTCTTCACCAACTTTGGATTCCACCCTAAAGTCCCTGAGTTCCAACCGCTTCCAGCAACTTCTGTTCCCGCAGTGGATATCACCTTGCATCAGTTTGCCAATATCTGGAAGAGCGTACGATCAGCTCTGCTCAAGGCATCGTTCAGGTACAAGAAGTTTGCGGATAAGAAGCGTCGAGCAGTTCCTGCTCTCAAGGTGGGTGATCGGGTATGGTTATCCACGAAGAATTTGAGGTTAAGAGTTCCCAGTATGAAGTTTGCACCTCGCTACATCGGTCCTTTTAAAATTGATCAAGTCATCAATCCTGTTGCTTACAGACTCCAGTTACCTCCCTTCTTAAAAATACCCAGGACATTCCATGTTTCCCTGTTGAAACCGCTAATCTTGAATCGGTTTCATTCCTCACTTCCACCAACTCCGAAAGTCCAAACTCAACGAGGCGTTGAGTATGAAGTGGCCAAGATCCTGGACTCACGTCACCGTTACGGTCAACTTCAGTATCTCATTGACTGGAAGGGCTATGGTCCTGAAGAACGCTCTTGGACCAATGCCTCTGACGTCCATGCTCCTGCCTTGGTCCGAAATTTCCACGCAAAGTTTCCTTTAAAGCCTAAGAAGTGTCCTGGGGCCACTCCTAAAGGGGGGGGTGCTGTCACGATCCGGGTATCTGGACGCCATTACTTACCCTTCAGATGCCTCCTAAGGCGGGCTCAGCGTTCCAGGACCAGATTCCGCTGTTCCTGAGTTTCCACATGCAGAGTGTCAGAGTGGTGTTTTCATCAGCCGCGGCCTCCGCTGTGCCCGCGTGGTTAAATGTGCATCTATCAGCCTGGCGTCTCCTGTCTCCGGTGGCCGGCGCCGCCATTACTGTTTCCCAGACCACATGGATTACAAACCAAACTTCCCTCCAAGTGTCTGCATGGGCGCAGCCATCTTGGATTCTGTCATCTGATCATTTCCACCAATCTGCTGTTTGTATTGTTGATTTGCATAATTGCCTAGCCAACCCCTTCCTTGCTGCAGGTATAAGTAAGCTGTGCCTGAGCAAGGAAGACGTCAGTGCTTTGGTTGTCAAACCTAGTTCCTGTTTGTCTCTCTTCTATGATTGTCTTCCAGGTTCCAGCTCCTGTCTCAAGACTTCCACCATAGAGACCCGCACCAGCATTCCACCTGCGGTGTAGCCTGACTCTCCAATCCATTGTGGATTCATCTGTTTCCAGCTACAACACTACCTGCTTCCAGCCTCAGCTTCCAGCAGAATACAGCTTCCCTTAAAGGGCCGGTGTCCTTTCTACACTTTACCACTCTCCACCGGAATTATTATTTCTCCGCTCTCAAGTTCTACATTTCAGTTCACATTTCATCGCTCCCAAAGTTCATTTATTATTTAACTGGTTCCAGCCAGTATCCACTCCGTGCTAACAACAGTCTGGTTCCAGCCAGTATCCACAGCAGCTGTTTTACCTTCAGCAACCCAGCTCTTCCTGGAACACCAGCTGGTACAATCCTGGGTTATCTCCATTGCTACAGCCGGGCCTGGTAAGGACTTTCCATCTAGAAGATCATAAGAACTATCTCACACTACCAGTGCCCTGTGGCTCCTGCCATGCTGTAGTACTCAGGAACTGTATTTATTCTTTGCTGATTTTTACGTTTTCCTTTATTGCTGCTGTGATGCGGAGTTGTCATAATAAACATCATTGACTTTTATCTAAGTTGTCGTGGTCACGCCTTCGGGCAGTTATTATTCATGTTACTTACATGTCCAGGGGTCTGATACAACCTCCCAGGTTCCGGTACATCTCAGCCCCTACAACTGAGGCTGCCTCCCGTCAGCTCAGGCCCTCAGTTGTGACAAGTAGAAAGCTTTAAGTTGTCATAGCCTGCAAGGGGGAGGCGGTGTAACATGTATCCACCTTTTAGCATATTTTAAGTTTTCAGATACAGACCTCATGTAATGTAGTGGTTCCAAAGTTGAATCAAGGTGCCCTGAAGCATCAGGATTGTTTTCAGTGTACCCCTAGGTCAATAATTTCTTATTGAGAAAATCTGAAGAAGAAAAAATATAAATATGAGTAAATTGTATTTACCTGTTATCCATAGGTTCAGTTATGTGGTGGTGGACAGGGTTGCGTTTCTGTTTATTCATGTATTTTATGATTACCTGCCTACCTTTGCCTGTCATTGACAATAAATTGGTTTGGTCCTGGACTACCAACCCGTGTCACCCCTGCATATGCCATGCGGCACCCAGTTTAGGAACAGAATATAGTCTGGATCCTCACACCTGAATCCTGACTCTTAACAGTGCTGATGGTTGCTCAAGGTGGGTATTCAGGTTAGAGTTAGTTTTAGGGTTGAGCTGCGGCAGGGGACGGTAAGAATTAGGCTGCAGGAGGGGTGGGTTAGGGCTAGGTTTAAAATACCGGGATCTGTCTGCACTCTGAGCGTCAGGATTTCATACCCAACCCTTTTTCTATTTTTTCTCATACGTTCTAGAGGATGCTGGGGTCCAATTCATGACCATGGGGTATAAACTGTTCCGCAGGCGTAATGGGCACTCTTAAGACTTTTCAATGGGTGTGAACTGGCTCCTCCCTCTCTGCCCCTCCTCCAGACCTCAGTTTTAGAAATGTGCCCAGGTAGACTGGATGCACTCTAAGGAGCTCTACTGAGTTTCTCTGAAAAGATTTATGTTAGGTTTTTTATTTTCAGGAAGAACTGCTGGAAACAGACTCCCTGCTTCGTGGGACTGAGGGCGCAGAAGTAGGAACCAACTTCCTGAAGAGTTTCATGGCTCTGCTTCTGGCTGACAGGACACCATTAGCTCCTGAAGGGAACTGAACGCTAGCCGTGCCTAGATGCTCACTCCCACAGCACGCCGTCACCCTCCTCACAGAGCCAGAAGACAGGTGAGTAGAAGAAGACAGATCTTCTATCAAGAAAAGTGACGGCTGAGGTACAGCATGGCTGGCGGGAGCGCAGCGCACCATTGCTGCCCACACACATAGGCACTGCAGGGTGCAGAGCGCGGGGGGGGGCGCCCTGGGCAGCAAAAACACCTCTATAAACTGGCAAAAAGGGGGCATAAGATGCCCAGCCACAGCCCTACCCCCGCCAGTATAAATATTATGAAAAGTTTCTGAGGTAAAAAGGGTGGAGCTTCTTCCTCAGGCAGCCAGCACACTGCTCAGTGCCATGTTCTCCTTCACTTCTGACTACAAGTATCAGGGTGTAAAACAGGGGGGGGGGGGGGGCACACAAGTGAATTTGGTGCTTTACAAGTGTGTTTTACTGTGGAAAAAGCGCTGCAAGTCAGTGGGCATTCTGTGTTCACAGGCATTCGGTACTGGCGCTGGGGTTGTGAACTGGCTGCTCCTAAACTGTGTCCTTCTGACAGATTTGACTGTGGTTCTGTCCCCTATAAGTCCCAGTGTGTGTGTGTGTGTGTGTGTGTGTGTTGTACACTTGTGTAAGACATGTCAGAGGCAGGGAGTTCCTAGGAAACCATTTTAGGGACACAGAAGTGTAATGTGGTGGCACTGCCGGCACACCAAGTGCCTGCATGGATGAAAGAAAAACGTGATAGTATGCATCATATCAATAGGAGATTAGATAAGTCTGAATCTCATGCTGAGTGCTGGAGATGTGATTTTTCAGGGCTCTGTTCTTCCATCCGCAGGCCACCCCTCTGGGTCACATAAGAGACCATTTGCGAATATTGTGAATACTGATACCGACATGGACACTGATTCTTGTGTCGACGATAGTGACTCCAGAGAAATAGATCATAAATTGGCAAAAAATATACAATATATGATTGTGGCTATAAGGGAAGTTCTGGAAGTCACGGAAGCCACTCCTGTACCTCAGGAGAAGGCTTATTTCTATAAAGAAAAGAAATCTAAGGTCACTTTCCCTCCTTCCCACGAGCTTAATACACTCTTTGAAGGGATGTGGGTGAATCCCGAAAAGAAATTTCGTATTCCCAAGAGAATTCAGATAGCTTATCCTTTCCCGGTGGAGGACAGGAAAAAATGGGAGTGACCCCCTGTGTTAGACAGTGCACTGTCCAGGTTGACAAAGAAGGTAATTCTCCCTGCACCTGGCACGGCTTCACTAAAAGAGCCGGCAGACCGAAAGATGGAAACTACATTGAAATCCATTTATGTTGCCAATGGTACGCTGCTCAGGCCCACAACTGCTTGCGCGTGGGTGAGTCGCGCTATTGAAAAATGGTCAGAAAGCGTGTCATCAGAAATTGACACGATTGATAAAGATGAGATACTCCTTAAGTTAGGGAATATCAAAGACGCTGCCACATACATGCTAGAAGCGATGAAAGATATTGGACTCTTGAGTTCACAAGCCGCTACCATGGCAGTATCGGCTCGGCGGGCGTTGTGGATTCGCCAGTGGAACGTGGATGCAGATTCCAAAAGAAATATGGAGGCTCTCCCATATAAAGGTGAGGCCTTATTTGGCGATGGACTGGATGCGTTAGTCTCGGCGGCTACCGCAGGTAAGTCGACATTTTTGCCCTCTGCGCCTGCACCGGCAAAAAAGACATATCACCCGCACATGCAGTCCTTTCGGCCCAATAAATACAAAAAAGCGAGAGGTTCCCCCTTCTTTGCGGGTAAGGAAAGGGAAAGAAGTCCACAGCAGCTTCAGGTTCCCAGGAGCAGAAGTCTACCCCTACTTCTGCCAAATCTACAGCATGACGCTGGGGCTCCTTTGCGGGAGGCCGCTCGGGTGGGGGCACGTCTCAAACTGTTCAACCAAGGTTGGATTCTGTATGGCCTGGATCCCTGGATGTTGCAAATAGTGTCCCAGGGATACAAGCTGGAGTTTCAAGACGTTCCCCCATGCCGATTTTTCAACTCGACCTTGCCAGCTTCTCTTCCAGAAAGGGAAGCAGTAACAGCGGCAATCCAAAAATTGTCAGGGTCAGGTCATAGTCCTGGTACCTTTGTCACAACAAGGGGAGGGGTTTTATTCAAGCCTTTTTGTAGTTCCGAAGCCGGACGGCTCGGTTAGACCGATCCTAAACCTGAAAAATCTGAATCTCTACTTGAAACAATTCAAGTTCAAAATGGAATCACTGAGGGCAGTGATTTCCAGTCTGGAGGAGGGGGACTACATGGTGTCTGTTGACATAAAAGATGCTTACCTGCATGTTCCCATTTATCCTCCTCACCAGGCTTATCTGAGATTCGTGGTTCAGGATTGCCATTACCAATTACAGACGTTACCTTTTGGTCTCTCCACGGTGCCGAGGGTATTCACCAAGGTGATGGCGGAGATGATGGTTCTCCTGCGTCAAAAAGGAGTCAATATAATTCCTTATCTGGACGATCTCCTGATAAAGGCGAGATCCAAGGAGCAGTTGTTACAGAACATCACACTCTCCCTGTCAATACTCCAACAACACGGTTGGATCATAAATTATCCAAAGTCACAGTTGGAACCGATGACAAGATTGTCTTTTCTCGGGATGATTCTGGACACAGACATTCAGAGAGTATTTCTTCCGGTGGAAAAGGCTCTGGAAATCCAGAAATTATAAAACAGATATTGAAACCATCGAGTGTGTCGATCCATCAGTGCATTCGGTTGTTGGGGAAGATGGTGGCGGCCTACGAGGCCATACAGTTTGGCAGGCTCCATGCCAGGGTATTCCAGTGGGACCTGTTGGACAAGTGGTCGGGATCCCACCTACACATGCACCGGAAGATAATCCTGTCGTCAAAAGCCAGGATTTCGCTCCTGTGGTGGCTACACAGTTCTCACCTACTAGAGGGACGCAGGTTTGGGATCCAGGACTGGCTCCTGGTAACCAATGATGCAAGTCTCAGAGGCTGAGGAGCGGTCACTCAGGGAGAAAGCTTCCAGGGAAAATGGTCAAGTCAGGAAGCCTGCCTTCAACATAAACATGCTGGAATTGAGAGCCATTTACAACGGCCTTCAACAAGCGGTACATCTTCTTCAAGATCATCCCGTGCAGATCCAGTCGGACAATATAACAGCAGTCGCGTACATAAACAGGCAGGGCGGAGCGAAAAGCAGAGTGGCAATGGCAGAGGTGACGAAGATCCTCCTCTGGGCAGAAAGACATGTAAAGGCTCTGTCTGCAATTTTCATTCCGGGAGTAGACAACTGGGAAGCAGACTTCCTCAGCAGACACAATCTCCATCCAGGAGAGTGGGGCCTACACCAAGAAGCCTTCACAGAGGTGACAAGTCTTTGGGGAGTTCCTCAAGTAGACATGATGGCATCTCGTCTCAACAAGAAGCTTCAGAAATATTGTTCCAGGTCGAGAGACCCTCAAGCAGTAGCAGTGGATGCGCTGGTGGCCCAGTGGGTGTTGCGGTCGGTGTATGTCTTCCCTCCACTTCCGCTGATCCCAAAAGTGCTCAGGACCATAAGGAAAACAAGGGTTCGAGCAATCTTCATTGCCCCAGACTGGCCAAGGAGGGCTTGGTACCCAGATCTTCAGGAGTTGCTCATAGAAGATCCTCGGCCTCTTCCTCTTCGCGAGGACCTGCTGCAGCAGGGGCCGTGCGTGTATCAAGTCTTACCGCGGCTACGTTTGACGGCATGACTGTTGAGCGCCGGATCCCAGCCCGAAAGGGTGTTCCCAAGGAAGTCATCCCAACCCTTTTTCAGGCCAAGAAAGGAGTAATGTCGAAACATTACCACCGTATTTGGAGAAAATGTGTGTCTTGGTGTGAATCCAAGAAGGCTCCTACGGAAGAATTTGAGTTGGGACGTTTTCTCCATTTTCTGCAGGCTGGTGTGGAGGCGGGCCTACGATTGGGATCAATCAAGGTCCAGATTTCGGCCTTGTCAGTATTCTTCCAAAAACAATTGGCCTCTCTTCCAGAGGTTCAGACCTTCGTGAAAGGGGTTCTGCACATCCAGCCTCCATTTGTGCCTCCAGTGGCACCATGGGACCTTAATGTGGTGTTGCAGTTCCTTCAATCAGATTGGTTTGAGCCTCTACAAGAGATAGAGTTGAAGTTTCTCACTTGGAAAGTGGTGATGCTTTTGGCATTGGTGTCCGCGCGGCGGGTGTCTGAATTGGGGGCCTTGTCTCACAAGAGCCCTTGCCTGATCTTCCATGAAGATAGGTCAGAGTTGAGGACTCGTCAACATTTTCTTCCGAAGGTGGTTTCATCTTTCCACATAAACCAACCTATTGTGGTGCAAGTAGTTACTGACACGTTCACTGAGTCAAAGTCTCTAGATGAGGTTAGGGGTTTGAAGATTTATGTCGCTAGAACAGCTCGAATACGGAAAACAGAGTCTTTGTTTGTCCTGTATGCTCCCAACAAGATTGGGTGTCCTGCTTCCAAGCAGACTATTGCGCGTTGGATGAGAAGTACGATTCAGCACGTTCATACTATGGCTGGATTGCCGTTACCGACGTCGGTGAAGGCCCATTCCACTAGGAAGGTGGGCTCATCCTGGGCGGCTGCCCGTTGGGTCTCGGCATTGCAACTTTGCCAAGCAGCTACTTGGTCGGGGTCAAACACATTTGCTAAATTCTACAAGTTTGACACCTTGGCCGATGAAGACCTCAAGTTCGGTCAATCGGTGCTGCAGGGTCATCCGCACTTTCCCGCCCGTACTGGAGCTTTGGTATAAACCCCATGGTCATGAAGTGGACCCGAGCATCCTCTAGAACGTATGAGAAAACAGGATTTTGATACCTACCGGTAAATCCTTTTCTCCTAGTCGGTAGAGGATGCTGGGCGCCCGTCCCAGTGCGTACTTTACCTGCAGTTTTGTTATTAGAGTTACACAAGTTGTGTTATATTAGTTTCAGCATGTTGCTGTAATTGGTTCATGCCTGTTGGCGTGTGTTTTGTTGAATGCCATGTTGTGCGGCATGATTGAGGTGTGAGCTGGTATGTATCTCGCCACTAGTTTAAAGTAAATCCTTTCCTCGAAATGTCAGTCTCCCAGGGCACAGTTCCTATAACTGAGGTCTGGAGGAGGGGCATAGAGGGAGGAGCCAGTTCACACCCATTGAAAAGTCTTAAGAGTGCCCATGGCTCCTGCGGAACAGTCTATACCCCATGGTCATGAAGTGGACCCCAGCATCTTCTACGGACTAGGAGAAAAGGATTTACCGGTAGGTATCAAAAGCCTGTTTTTTTATTTTTTTTTTATTTTTTTTATTTACCCTGACTTTAAACAGACAGTCATGCATCCGTGTAGACTTCCATTTATGTCTAAGAATTAATATCGATCTGGTTTGGTTTCGACAGCAGTAGGACAGTTCCACTCCATGGCCACTTTTATAAGAATATAGATTAATATAGATTAGAATATAGATGCACATAATACTTATAAGCAAATCATCGCTCCTAGATAAATGTTTCGTTTGCAAGAATCCTAAAAATGTTTACTGAATATTTTTTATGCATTATTGTTTTTCAAACTAAAAAAACCCTAAAAAATTTCAGCAGAACATTTTGTCACACATTTACCATAAGACAAGTTCTTCCCACGGGATCCACTTTTGTGATGTTTTTTTTCCAGCCCCATGTCCGTATCATTAAACCTTGATGCAGTACCCTCATTGGCAGTTCTTACCGCCTTTGAAACCAGAGAGTAGTTGCCGTCTGTTGTTTTGGAGGGTTGGCTTAGCCGATAAATCCCCTGATGAACCTCATGCAGTCCTGGTTCTGTCTCTTTAATTTGTAAGAAGCCTTACACACCCTCTTAACTGGTGCTGCAAAAATGTAAACTATAAATTTTAGCATTTATAGATATAGAAAAATAATTAGTGTGTATTCACGCCTTAAGAACACTTTTATCTAGTCTATATTACAGTACTTGCAAGTCTTCAGAGCACAATACTCTATAGAGATCGCAGAGATTTGTTTCTCATCCTACCTCATAATCCCTTTATTTTCTCCCAGCGCCAGCCTGTCATTCGTATTACGGTGTGATAAACCTCATGCCTAGTAATAAGGGATGAGCTGTGTTACGTTCATGGGGAGCGGGACGGGAAATATTTGCTATATATTGGGTGTGACCTGGTATTGAAAGTATTACAAACAGCAGGCACGTAGGTAGAAGGGGAGCAGTCTGAGGCTACTCGGAGGAAAAGCTAAAAACTTATTTTAATTGAGCAAAAAATATTTTGGAAGTTAGTCCCTTTCTTTAATGCTCAGAACAATCTGATGGGTGCCGTACACTAGTGAGTGGAAACTTGTTAGGGTAAATGTCTGGCTGTCAAAGCAGCTCATTCTCTCACCCATCTAACTGTTAATAGATGACCCTGACAAAAGCTCACAAACGCTGGAAAGAGCACAATGTGACTTATTCCTCCACCTGTTTTCAATTTATATATGGTGCTGTCACAACATTTGTTAGAGTGATATTTTAATTGCTTTTTTGGCAAGGGTTCAAGCAGTAATCTCTTGTTGACGCATGACAGCATACCACCATTGGTGCGTACCGTTAAAGTGGCACTTTCAGAATTGATAGTCTGAGTGGAATAGGCCCGTTGTGAGTTATATTTAATTTTACTCTCTTCCATGTTTGTTCTGTGCCAGTTATAGTGCTACAGATAGATAGATAGATAGATAGATAGATAGATAGATAGATAGATAGATAGACATATAGATAGAGAGAGAGAGATATGAATACAAAGAGTTTGTTGCCGATTCCAAAGTTTTGATATGTTGTCCCCACACTGAATATGTTGACTCCAACACTTCCTGTCTGTGGCAGCTCAGTTAGCTCTGCATACCACTGTTCTAGTCTGGTGCTAAGTGCTGCAGGTTGCTGACAGTCCCTCTCTGCCAGGTTATATGAAGAGCAGCAGCTGTTGGAAAGGTGATGAGATTTCCTGTTCTGTAAAACGCTCCTTAGAAGTGAACTATTGCAGGAAGATCATGTCCCTGGTTGTAGTGTGCGCTCACCTGCTGCACAAATGATGATTTGGACTTATTGCTAGGGATTTTCTCAATGTCTGCAGAAAGGGTCACCTCAAAATCACCTATTTAGTATGTGTGATACTGTATAAAGCTACTCGGATATGGATAGGTTATATAGGTGTAATAAGTAAAGCTTTCTTTTCTTATTGTTCATCGGGGCAGTTTGCCTTTTTTGGCCAGTTCGAATACTGTTCAGATTATCCAAAAGATTAATGTAAGTGAAAATATATTCGCCTTTATTGAACCAGATTTTATTAGGTATGATGGATATGGTCACAAACTGACTTGCATCGTCATATACTGTACGTGGGTCAGTGTTTACCTATGAGACACATTCAGTGCCAGGGAAAGGCAAACTTCCAGCTGTATATGTGGCCATATTCTCACTATAATGAAAGTGGTGAGAATAATAAGAAATCTAGATTCCAGTACAAGCTAAAAGACTTGTCTAGTAACATTGGGGGAGATCTAACCTTTAAAAAGGGGATCCGGTCTGAAGATCGAGAGTGTCTAGGTCGACCACTATAGGTCGACGGTCACTAGGTCGACAGGGTTTGAAGGTCAACATGTTCTAGGTCGACATGAGGTTTGTTTGTTTTTTTATTATATTTTTGAACTTTTTCATACGCAACAATCCACGTGGATGCGCTCGGCACCTTGCCCGCAGCATGGCGAGCGAACACGGTGCACTAATTGGGCTTCCCGGTCACTGTAGAAAACGACACCCAAAAAACATGAAAAACTCATGTCGACCTATTGACCTAGAAACCCTGTCGACCTAGTGACTCAACCTAAACATTGTCAACCTAATGATCCACACCCCTTGTTGTTCATAGTAACCACTCAGCTTCTACCCATCATTTTATAGAATGTACTTGGTAATGCTCCTTTCACATCAAAATCCTGAGTCTGACCTGGGAATTGAACTGTTCCGCTCTGGGTCAGACCTGGGACAGGACCCTTTCACATTGCAGCGTTGATCTGTGTTGTTCCTGGGTCAGCACCATTTACACTGCACACGAGTACAGTGGAACTGTTCTACCGGCATTTGGAATTGACATAACCTCCTAACACCAGGGATCCAGCTCTCCCTGTGCTGTAAAAGGTATCCGGGATGGGTTTACCCATTCACCCTGCTTCCACCTTTTCTTTTTTTTCGGGGACACTTTCACGTCGAGCCTCGATTCGTGATAACCCGGTTCGAATCAGTGGTGTAAAAGCCGATTTTAGTTTTTTGAGGCACCTTCTCCACTCTGTAGAAAGTAACATTGTTTACTTGTAGCAAAGGGCCCTACACACTGGCCAGTGTGTGCGGCCAATATGAACAATCTCGTTCGGTAATGAATGAGAAATTGTTAATATCTTTCAGTGTGTAGGCACCAACGATGAACGATGCGCGTCCCCACGGTTGTCGGGCACCTCTGCGGCAAATCAGCTGGTGTGTAGGGCCCATTAACTTTAACAACCAATTGTCTCTTGGCTTTGATCAGTCTATTATAAGTTAAGTAGAACCACACAACCTGACCTTTAGCTTATGTTAGTCTTATTCTTCCTTTGAATCTTTATTTAATAGGCCAAATAATGGCATCAATATATAAAATAATGCTCAGCTATTTATAAGTGGTTCTGCTGTTTGTGGTTTAGGTTGTCTACATTTATTTGTTGAATTGACTATTAAAGAATGACTTTAACCTTTTGTGATGCCTTGTTTTTGTTTTCCTTCCCCACGTACAGAAATATATTTTTCCCTTTCTCGACAATGTAACCAATATTTCAGTCAATTATTTTCTCTTTTAGATGGCGGCTGTGAAAAATGCACTAACCATACATGTGCCAGGCCCATCAAGTAGGGCTGTGCTCATCCATTTAACATTGCAGCAGACCTATTTGTCATCCTGTTAAGTGTGTCATCTCTGTTTGCAGTTTTACCTTCATCAGTAAAAAGCAATCTTCATTTAAGAATGATGTCATTTCATTTAAAGCCAATTCTTATTACCTCCAGTGTGAAATGGAAAATGGTCACGCAGCAAATTGACAAATGGGAAGGATTTTTTTTTCTTTTCCTTTCCCTCAATAGGAACCATAAGACTGCAGAGGTTTTATCTTGTAAAATGTCCCTATCCACTTTTACCACCCATTTAATTTGGTGTCAGAAAGATTTCATTGTATTTATCACAAAAACTAGTATTACAAGTAATCAGTATTTTCCACAAATTGAAAATGTCATTTTTAAGCCCTTCTGTTGCCTTAAGTGTACATAGAGGTCAAAGCTCAATGTTATGTAAAAACATAATTTTAGGTCTCTCTTGACAAATGTATCTTCATGTAGAAAATTGCTGTCGTTGCTGTGTCCACTAAGTGCAATTTTAGTCCAGGATATTTAAATTATATTAAGGTTTGGGGTGAATGCGTTTAAAACTGCTCAGGATCTGCTGTATTCTGGCATGCAGCCTAGATTCGGCATATTTTAGCAGAAATGTTACATCTCCCGGCTGTCTAGTATATTAACTTTTGGGGGCTTCTAGATATGGCTTATTGTTATAATATAATGTTCAGCCTTCAAGATTTGCTCCGCATGATACTTACAGAATCCTTTTCACCTATATAACTTCTAGTGCTATTGTTCTATTTCTGGGTGTTTTGTTTTTTAAATTAAGATTTTACCTGCTTTCTAGTTTTAGTTATATGTGGTACATTTTGGCTAAATACATTTATATATATTTAGTGTGGTTATTTGGTTAATATTTCTGTACAAAGAATTCAGATTGTAATATAATTAAATTGCATAATTGTGTCGGTAAAGCAGGGAACTATTATTTTTTGAGAGATAATTTATTCTCATTCCTTTGGAACTAGGTTTTGTTTTGCATATAAAATGTGTGGGACTTTGGAGGTTTATACTGTGAAAATTTAGCAGCTGATTTTGTAAGGCCTTACATAATAACTAAGCTTTTCACTCTGTTCTATCAAACTGTTATCAAACTGTCCATTCAGCACCATTTCAGAGAGGTCTTTCATGCTTCATATTAACAAATGCATACTTGCATCGTCCGCAGGGGGTCATTCCGAGTTGATCGTAGCTGTGCTAAATTTAGCACAGCTACGATCATCTTCCCTGACATGCGGGGGGACGCCCAGCACAGGGCTAGTCCGCCCCGCATATCTGTGCTGCCCCCCCGCACAAATAGGAAAGCTTCGCACAGCGGCAATGCTTTTGTATTTGTGGAGTAACTCCCGGCCAGCGCAGCTCCTGTGGCTGGCCGGGAGTTGATCGTCTCTGCCACTGGCCGCAGCAGCTGCGTGAGACGTCACGCAGCCACCGCCCCCCCCCCCCCCCCCAACGGTCCGGCCACCTGCGTTGGCTGGACTGCACCCCCTAAACGGCGGCTTAACGCCGCCATCCAGCCCCCTCCCGCCCTGCGACCAACTCTGCCTGTCAATCAGACAGAGGCAATCGCTACCGAATGACGGACTTTGGCCATCCGGCATGCGCTGGCGCACTGCGGCGCCGGCGCATGCACAATTCCGACCCGATCGCTGCGCTGCGATAAACTGCAGCGAGCGATCGGGTCGGAATGACCCTCACAGTCTTGAGAAGATTTGGTGAGACTTGGATTCCAGCCATTCAGACTGACCTGAGCATCGGTCTCTAGTTCTAGGGGTAGATTTACTAAGGTGCAGTTTGTCAAAGTCGCCAATCATAAGGGACTTGGACGTACAATTCTAAAATGGCAATAGAAATAAATGATAAACATGACAGGTTTAGTATTAATTCCTATAGCCATGTTAAAACTATCCTTCAAAGGGTGTGTGGTCGCCCCCCTGCCGACATTCTACCGCTCGGGATGCCGACGTCGGTATACTGACATTCGGCGTCCCGTGCGCCGGTAACTCATACTGAACCCATTCAAAGCCATCAATGATAGACAGCTTTGACAAACTACACCTTAGTAGATCTGCCGTATTCAGTCATAAAGTCGACACCAGAATGTTGACATGGTCTGAATGTTGACATTTACATTGTCAACATTCGCAATCTGAAAATGTGAAACAAATCGGCACTTTGGGTTCCCTCAAAGCAGTAATTTAGATGGGTTTAGCTGCTTTGCGCGTCTAAACCTGGTTCTAATGGGCAGTGCTTGCACCCAACAAGGGAAACAATAGAATTACTCCAATGGACACCCACACAACAATTGCATTCCCCCCATATATCGGAGCCAATTCAGTTGTTTTGTGGATGCCCAAACATATTGGGTGCCCACCCGGGCTATTCCGTTGTTGCCCCCATTTGGTGCCCATGCCCATTAGTACCGCAAAGCAGCTAAACCCGTCTAAAGTACAGGTTTCTGTGCTCAGACTACTATTGAGCTCTGAAACCACATGTTTACGCACATTTCGTCTCATACCTCAGAAGGCTACGAGCTGAAATGTGTATCCCTGGCTGCATGCGCACCTGAACGAAGTAACAATTGCCTTTGTTTTGTTTGACTTTATGCAAATTAACACTACCTATTTTGGGTAAAATATATTGTAAATGTTGTCTCACCCCCTTTAAAGCTTAGGACATTGGGTGCTCCAAATGTGAAGAAAAAAAGACATTTTATCTGGAAAACATCAAGTTTCCAAGCATTATGATAATTGATACACACGTACTCTTAACTATGTTAGGGATTTAGAGGATTTAAAAAGGGAAAAAATGTCCTAGAAACCGTTTCCCATATATTGTATTATGCAGTAGACCTAGCATTGTTGGGATATAGCGATAAAGCCTATTAGAAATTCATTTCATTTCCTGGATTACTAGAATAGAGGCAGCATACAAGTACTGCATTATTAATTCCCTTTTACAGTAACTGTGATAAATGGAGATGCTAATATCTTTTCTACATAAACCACATAAAACCATAGAATCATCAATGGCTTTGAGCATAAATTCAGTGAACGAATTGTCCAGCTTTGGACCTTCCTGCCAAAATTTTTGGGCGGAATATGAAAAACATTGCGCATTAGTGATGTTCAGTGTCGGTAGGAAGATAAACCTGCAATAAATTCTTCATGATATTTTTGCATGTGAATGGATAATTCCACAGACTGACTTTATCAATACCTGTCAGCTGGTATAGATTACTTCAAATCATTTCCTACCGTTAACCATAAAAAATGCTCTCTTGAGAATAAGGCCCATTAATTAAACAAATAAGCAAATACAAGGTTATAAGATTGTACACATCTTGCTGAATTTTAAGGTGTTCTTATCCATCCATGTCTATCCACATCTATTCATATAAACAAATGTAGAAGAAGAAAAAAAAAAGTGTGTATATACAGGTTGAGTATCCCTTATCCAAAATGCTTGGGACCAGAGGTATTTTGGATATGGGATTTTTCCGTATTTTGGAATAATTGCATACCATAATGAGATATCAAGGTGATGGGACCTAAGTCTAAGCACAGAATGCATTTATGTTACATATACACCTTATACACACAGCCTGAAGGTCATTTAATACAATATTTTTAATAACTTTGTCTATTAAACAAAATTTGTGTACATTGAGCCATCAGAAAACAAAGGTTTCACTATCTCACTCAAAAAAGTCCGTATTCCGGAATATTCCGTATTTCGGAATATTTGGATATGGGATACTCAACCTGTGTATGTGTGTGTATATATATATATATATATATATATATATATATATATATATATATATATAATTTTATTTATTTTTTTCTGCAATTTCCGCTGGCCCCAATTATTTGCCCTCTTCAATTGTTTTAGCGCCACCTGCTGTGCATCATTAATTCATCATTAATCACTTGTTACTCCGATCAGATGTCAATCGCTAGTTAAGGCGCCTGTCAGTTTGACCTGGTTACTTTGGTAGCACATGGAAGAAACTGCTTTTATAAACTTATTTATAATGAATATAAGATGACCTGTTGGTATGTATAATTGTTTACATTTTAATTTGCAGCTATTACAAGATGCTGTTGCCTTCCTAGGTTTTTGTATAGTAACCTACTGTATAGATAGTGAATAACAAAGTTGTGGTGATTGATATGGGGAATTAATCCATTGCCAATTACAGTTTTGCTTATTTAAGCTCAAAGGGGAGGTCAGGAAGCAGTGTACTCACTGTTGGGGTGTATTTACTAAAGGGCAGGTTTTCAGAAGTAGAGATGTAGCCTATAGCACCCAATCATATTCTGGATGCTATCTTCAAGAAAGTGCTAGATAATTAAGTATAATCTGGTTGCTATGAGCAACAACTCCATTTCTGAAAACCAGCACCTTAGTAAATATACCCCTAGGAGAGTTTCAGAAGCCGTTTCTTCACTAGGAGAGGCTCTTTTACATATTGAATAATACATCTTACATTTTAGAGTGGGCTGAACTTCATGGTCCTATTTATCAGCCATGCTTACTTTGAAGCAATTTCACAGTATTTGGGGGTTTTTTTCTCTTTGGAGTGAACAGTAAATATCTCTCACTTTTAAGACTTTTAGAAATACTTGCACATCTATAAATTATTTTGTAAGTGTTTATCACGGCTTTTTCAAACTGGCCTGCTTCAATTTCACCTTTGGTCAAAGGGTTTCTTATTCCAGGGTTAGGAAAAAGAAAAAAAACTTATTTTTTTCTTTAAAAACTAACAAAAATAACTTTTTATTTATTTAAACCATTGTTTTGTTATTGTGTAAACCAGGTTTGTTGTGGGGTTTTTTTTTTTTTTTTTTGCATGAATGTTTAAATGGAAAAAAATTAATCCTGCTTATTAATACTGTCAAATATTGCTATGTATTAGAAATCTTGATCAACCGTGTTTTAATGCTTTTTAACATTAATAAACCAAAGTTATTAGGCTTTGGTTTAATTTACATCTTTCAATAAAACCATTTTTTTAATGCTTCTTATTCCTATTACATCGGACTATATTTAGATAGACTAAACATATTAAAACATATAAAGTATACTCAGAGATAGATGAAATTGAAAATAAGAATAATTTAATGTTAAGCATTAGTCCTACTTATTACTTACAATTAAATAAATCTAAATAGTAATATAAAATGGAAAATGCAAAACCACTTTTTCGGAGAAACACACACACACACACACACACACACGCTAAGCATTAGCACTGGGCATGCCACGGACAGTAAACATTTTGAATAAAAACACTAGTTTAGAGGCCGCTTCAGTTCCGAGCTTCAAATGAACTAATCGTAAAGAAGAAAAGAGTCTTTCTAAAGTAGCTGAAGATGTTTAAAGACCCAAGCAACAAAAATGTGGCATAATACCAGGTGATTCCTTTATAATACATTTTTATTGTTTTTTTAAGAAGTCACAGAGCTGTGCCTGTAGCCACAGCATAATAAAAAATAAAAAAATTGTTTTAAATCAGCCAACCCTTTCTTATTCCTTTATTTGTGAACTGACCATGCTCTGTTAAACAGATGAAACGAGTGATACTGGTACAACCATCACCATACCAAACTGGTCATCCTGCTGTAGAACTTCTTTTTTGTAATGAACAATTTTGTTTAATAAACCACAGTGCTACTACGTGTGTGGCACTTTGATGACCACCAAAGTTGTAATTTACCATTCTTCCAGATTTAATGGTGATGCTACTCATGCAAGTACTTCTGCTGACCACACTTACAGCCACCCTAAGAGATGGGTATATGACTTCAGGCCAGTTATATCTGTCTAATTTGGCCATCTTGTCCACAGATGTGTAGTCATCAGGCTGAACGTTTGGACCTTAATGTGAATGATTGGTTTTGGAGGGCTTATGATCTCCATACTTTAAAGATATATACTAGGCCAATGTCCCAAGAGAATTGGAATCGGACAAGGTCTGGGAATCAGAAATATTTACCATGTTTTAAAAATCCCAATTTTGGGCAAACCAGGCATTTTTAACATATTTAAGTTCCCCAATGGATCGCCATTATCGCTGGCTGCTGATTGGCGTATCTGCAGTGCGGACAGATCAGGGAAATGAGCCACCCGATGTATGGGGGGGAGGGGATGGAGTTTTTAGATTAGGCTTGACCTTGGGTATGTTTTATTTTACCCAAATCTGAGCTGCTGCTATTCAATTGGTTGCCGTTAGGGCTCGATTGCATAATTTCTGCTCCCTGCCAACTGTTTGAGCACACTAACCAGGACTTTGCATGGGTTTAGCCGATCTGTGCATCTAAAACTGGTGCATTTGGGTGTGACAATTGAATCCCCCCCCATATATTTAGTAAATTATGGCAGATAACACACTCACATGATATTGAGAAATCGGCAGACCAAACATTTGCCACGTGAATCTAATAATCTCAAGCACATACTGTATGAAATTATCATGCAACATGTAGTTCTCCTCATAGTAAAAATCGCAGGCTGTGGCATGCTTGTGACCATATTGTAATGCTGCCTGATGTATTTTATATGTGGTGGTATTGTAATAGCTGATCTTTCTGGTAGGGTAGGGTGTGGTATGGAAGGTAGTTACTGTCGACCTAGAAACTGGATCCCTTTCTGGGTGTGGTATGGAAGGTAGATAGTAACTAGGTTGACAGTGTCTAGGTCGACCACTGATGGTTGACAGGGTCTCTAGGTCGACAGGTCAAAAGGTCGACATGAGTTTTTTATGGGGGGTTTTGTGTAGTTTTCTTCGTAGAATGACCGGGAACCCTGGTGCACCGCGTCCCCTCGCATGGCTTGCTTCGCTCACCATGCTTCGGGCAAGGTGCTTCGCTGCTCTCAGCACAGGTTACCGTTCCCAATTGTAGTCCACGTGGATCGTTAAGTATGAAAAGGTTAAAAAAAAAAGAAAAAGATCTTGAAAAACTCATGTCGACTTTTTGACCTGTCGACCTAGAGCATGTCGCCCTAGTTACTGTCGACCAATAGTGGTCAACCTAGATAGTGTCGATCTAGTTACTGTCGACCTAGAAACTGGATCCCTTTCTGGTAACCTTAGTTATTGTGTTTTAGTAATAAAAAAAAAATTCTTTCTTTTTTTATGTTTGTAATTTTAGGACATTCTCATCTGCATAAAAGACATGTGTAGCTCACACTCTCTATTGTCCGATCTTCTCCTTGCCATGCAGGGTATTGTTTTTAGTAGCTTTGGAATCAATAGCTTCTTGGCAGTGAAAAAATAGTTGAGTACCATATACAGTGTCTTCGTGAGTCTCGCAATCTACAATTGCCAAACTGTCTACTCTGTATAAATGGGCTAAAGGAGACGTGGTATTGATCTGCTTGCTTGGATACAAATGACAGCCTTTTTGTTTCCAAGTACATATGTGTCTACAATGTACCTGACTTCATGCTGTACTAAATAGATGGTTAAAGAGCAAGTGATCGGGTTCAAGTCCATTTTCATCTTTAGTTTCTTTGCACTGTCTTGAGCTGAAATCCCCTGTAGTATTCTTTTTCATCCACCAGTTTGAATGAACATTTTCAGAGTAGTTTGTTCCTATCTTGTCATTTCTTTCTTACATTATTTTATTTGCCCCTTTTATCATTACCTGGCTGGCAATCCTTTTATGCAAGAGAAAAGAGAAGATTTTGGATAATCTGTTAAAATCAAAGATGGTTTAAAATAGCTTTAACAGTAATTAAAGTCCTATGTAACTGACGGCCACACATGGGCAAATTGTTACACTAACCATAAGCGCCAAGCAGCAATCGTATTGTCACAATGAGTTTGGGGATCGAATTCCGGCAGCCGGGATCCTGGAGGTCAGAATACCTGCATAGAGATTACATCCGCCGGCAGCGGGGCGAGCGCTAGAAAGCCCCTTGCGGGCTCAGTGGCTCACTGCACTCACCACGGGTTCTATTCCCACTCTGTGTGTTGGGGACACCCACGAGTGGAAATAGCCCTGGCGCAGCTGTCGGCATTCTCTGGTTGGGATCCTGGCGTCTGTATTCTGACCTCCGGGATCCCAACCGGCAGGGTATTAACGACATTCCGTCACAATACCCAAGAGTAGTGACTGTGACAATTGAGATAAAGTAGTGACTACCAAGAGTAGTGACTATGCTGACTCTATCACAGGACTATAACGTTCTACTTATCTATGGTCTGTATACTCTGATACCCCATCATCCTAGACTGTGGGTTCTAATAACCAAATTGTAATTTAAGCTCTGTTTTATTAAACATTTTTATTACTGTGTAAAGAACCACATAAAACTGTAGCAGTAAACCACAGAATAATTATGGAGAAAATATGTGAAGTATTATAAAAGTAATATACATAAGGGTGCGCACACACCAACCAACCAACCAACCAGAGAGGACTACCAGTGACCAGGAATTATCCAATGAGAGGTCATGATCATTCTTGTTCTGCTCACGACTGTGGCAACTGTCCAGCCTGTGGCTTTGTTGCAGGTCAGGAGATAGTCCTCTAAACCATCATCTGCTCTTAGTGCTTCTCCAGGGCCAACTGCTCAGAGACATTTAAATGTCCATTGTGTACAGTGTATAGCTATGTGCAAAGGGCATCTCTATACTTATTAATATTCTGTCTTTTGGCACTTGAATGAGGAAGAGAGACCATCACTCTCTACCCTTTCCGTGTTCTGCCATACTGCACTAGATCTGCACATTCCAAATTTCCAGCAAAGCTTATAAGGTAAAGGTGTGTACATACGGTGAGATATTTTCTTACAATTTTGACTATATAGTCAAAATCGTAAGAAAAGTTAGTGCAGATTGCAAGGTGCAAGTCACCTTGCGATCCCGATGCAATGCCAATGCGCGGTCCCGCGCAGTCGGCATCGCAAGCCTAGATAGACTGTGCAGGCAAGACAATTTTGACTATCTTGTAGAAAAGATAGTTAGAATTGACACTTAGCCAAAATCGCACATAGACCGTATCGCAAGCACAGTCATTATGTGCTTGCGATACCAACCTAGTCCCTATCGCTCAGTGAGAATCGGGGTTATCCCGAATCTCACCGGGTGTATGCACCCTTAGAAAGATCCTGATACCCCCTGCTACTGTTACCAATAATAAAGCTCTATTTAAAACTCGTTCATTTTGTAAACTCTAAGTAGCACAACAAAACTGCAACCCAGGGCATGGCAACACCCCCCCACCCCAAAAAAAAAAAAAACAATAAACATAAAAATAGTAAGCCCAATATTGTTGGTTATAAGTGGAATTGGCAACTGCTGCTGAGGCTGTTCTGCTCTCTCTTATAACATCTAGTTGCTAGGACTAAAATCTTAGTTAACTGGTATTTGTCATCGCCCGATTTAGCAGATATCCAATTACTGTATGAATTTGAAATGTGAATGGAACAGTAGTGGGTTTTCAGCACCAGTAAGTTAAAATTTTCAGGCAGCTGCTGCATTAGACTTTGGTTAATGATCTAGAGGCCCAGCTGGAATTCAATCCTGACCGCTGGTCGTTTTTCTGCTAGCACACCAGCAACACTGAGCGCCAGGTGTGTCCTTTGGTGTGTGAACATAATTTACAGTTTGCAGCTCAATGTTAAGCATAAATGTATATTTTAATTTCATAACAATTTGCTTAGTATTCGATCAGTGTTCAGCTTTTAAAGCAAGCAAGCAGTAGCACACCACTGATGCTATATATTGTAGTGGTTTAAATAGGTTGTCCACAAAAAAAGAAAAGAAAATTATGCACTGCCTGTAAGCATTCCAAGCCTTAGTGAAATTACATGACTCCCCCCTGCTGCCTATCATGCCGCATTTTAAACATTGAATCCGGTTTCTTCACAGCTTTCACAGAGGGGAATCCAGCAGAGCAAGTTGCAGCTTGTACTACGAGTGGATGCTCTGCCCTCTGTACAATGTGTAGGGGGGAAAAAAACTACAGAATTAGGGTGGTCAATACACACACATACACTGTGGAAAAATCGGAATCCCAACAGCCTAAACCTAAAAACCCCACCCCCGCCCCCCTTCCCCACAAGCTGAACCTAACCCCCGGAGCCCCAACCCTCCGCTGTCTAAACCTACACCCCCCCCCCCCCCCAATCCCACTGTGGCTTACCTCTCCAGCAGGCGGCTGGCTTGTCATTCGGCATCTTGGGTGCCTGGATTCCGGCGCCGGGCTGTTTAACCTATACAGGATGCCACTATCTCCATTTTGAATATTGTTGTGATTCCGATAGCCGGGAATCCTGTCGGATCCAAGGTAATGAACATGAGAGAAATCTAATTCAAATCAATATTTGGTGGGACCACCTTTTGCCTTCCAAACAGCATCAATTCTTCTAGGTACACTTGCACAGGTTGTTTCAAACATTTCTGAGAACTAACCACAGATCTTCTGTAGATGTAGGCTTGCTCAAATCCTTCTGCCTCTTCAGGCAATCCCAGACAGATTTGAAAATGTTGAAATCAAGGCTTTGTTGGGGCCATATCACTTCCAGGATTCCTTGTTCTTCTTTACGCTGAAGACAGTTCTCAGTGACATTAGCTGTATGTTTTGGGTCCTTGTCTTGCTGCAGAATAAATTTGGAGCTAATCAGACGCCTCCCTGATGGTATTGCATGATTGATAAGTACCAGCCTATATTTCTTAATCTTATTCCCTACCACATGCACACACTAGGGTTAATGTTTGTCAGGTGACCAGTAATTTACCAGTATATTAGTGGATTATGGGAGGAAACCAGAGACCCAGAAGGAACCCATGCAAGCACTGGAGAATATACAAACTCCACACAGACAGGGCCGTACCCAGGACCTTCGTTCTCTGAGGCAGTAATGCTAACCATTACACCAACCGTGTTGCCTAGTTCTGTAGTGCTGGGTGCCATTGTCTTCTAATCAACATAGAAATACTAAACAGGCAATTGTTTGAAAGAGCGGACTCCCCTTTTTAAAATGTGTACCCCCGAGTGTGTAGGTGACAGGTTGGGGGAGCGTGGGCATTTCTAGCTCCCCAATCGAGTGCTCATGCATAATATAATATGTGTAAAAAAAAAACATAACGCTCCAAAGGTGCATAATAAAGACATAACAAAGGTAAATTCAGTCAACATTTCAGTGTTGCCACTATCGTGAGGATAACAAACAAAAGCAAATATCTTACCTTTATAAACTATACACAACACATGTGCACGCCCATGCTTGAACCTGGATAACAAATTACATATTAATTTGTTTAAAATAGTGATTTAGAGAGTTCTCCTCTGTATTTCCATATGTGAAGTAATTCGGAGAAGCTACTAGTGTGTACCATCATGATAAAGTGCTTATGCTGTTAAAATCCAGAAATATGCAATCATTTTCTGGGTACCAGAATTAAGTAGGTATTTGGCTTATTGTGTTACCGGCTTCATCTGGTTGAGACCTCTTAGGAACTTCTCTCCACCTCAAAACATAAGATGAAGAAGAGAGGCATGAATTGTACAGTATTTTAAGACCAATCTATTTAAAAAAGAAAGACAAAAAACACATGTACAAGAGGTTAAAAGAAAGGATTATAACTTATCTGTCCACAATGGGAGTCTCGGGTAAGTACAGTATTAACGGAAGCAAACCAACGCGTTTCATCTTCCATTTAGACTTCATCAGGCGCATGGGTGTAGTATTAGTATTATCGATATTCACTACTGTATCCAATATCTGGTCTATTTTCTATATTCCTTGGCCTATTTATCAATACAATCATTTGACAGAATTACTTGAACTGTAAAGAACCTTGACCTTTAACAAATATAAATCTAAACCATTTGGCCATGAAACCATACACTAGATTTATTCCTGCAGACCTTTACAATGACCAAATGCATACACAGTGTGCAGTATGATTTCATTGTACCTAAGGGACTGGTTCATCTGAGCATCATTTCGCTAGCCTCCAACAAAATGACATGTTTGGACTTGCTGTAGCAGATTCTGATTTTGTGTCAGGCTTACCGTTTCTGCTTGTTTATAGCGATTCTGCAGGGGGCTGGAGTAATTGTCATTAAATCACCATGTGTGTGTTTGAAACAGGAGAGTGTTGTCAGATTTGTTTTATATAACCAGTTTATTTTTCAGAAGTGCATGGCAGGAAAAATATTGATTCCTCCTTAAACCTCAGGTAGTTACTTCAAAAGTAATCTAAGTGGTGTTTGACACTCCTCATTACATTTGTAAGTGCTAACAGCCATTTCTTTCTGTCTAAAAGCTGTCACTTCATAGTAGTTCAATCCGTCTCCAAAATTAAGAAGCACTAAAGAATTGTGTAGGAATATGTCCAGAGGATAATGTCTGATCAGTGCTGTTTTAGAAGTATTACTACCTGCATTAATGACTGCATTCCCCAGGCAAATAACATTTTTAGATTACACCAGTAATGTTCCCAAAACCCAGTGACAAAGCTGAAGTCAGTATAAATTTTAGTGTATATTTACTTGTTTACTTGTCTAAAAAAAAAACTTAATGCGAAAAGTTAAATCCTGTTTTACACGTTAGCCGAGACTAATAGGCCCTACACATTAGGCGATACCAGGGAAAGATATGAACAATCTCGTTCATTAATGAACGAGATATTCATATCTTTCAATGTGTAGGCACCAACGATGAACGATGCGCGGCCCCCGCTCGTTTATCGTTGGTGCCGGGTCGCTTATACATGCAGGCCAATATGTACAATAAAAAATATACAATATTCCCTAGCGCTTAAAAGCCACCAACCCAAGGTAACAATGTAATATTATATGTATTATAACTAGCAGCTCCCAGCTTGAATATACTGTGATATCAAAAAGTTATAACTATAAATTCAGGCAATACAAATTACCTAGGGAGCGCTTCATTCATTTATTAATAAATTGACATTACCACATACATAAAAAACAGCATAAAAATACAATAAAAGTATAACAATGTAAATATTGCACAGTGTCTCCTTTCCTCCAAAAAATATTAAAAATTGCTCAGCACAGAGTAGTAGAAAAGTCCTGTAATTGTTAACCAGTGTTCCCTGGTAACTAAGTAGCACTTATACAGCAGCACATGGTTTTGCCCATTAGCTAACAAATTTGCTGCTGCAATCAGATCTGAATTACCCCCTTAGTTGCCTATCCTCCCGCATTCTGCAGGAGACTCCCTGAAATAGCAGCAATCTCCCTGAATCCCTGAACAGTCCATCAATCTCCCTGATTACATCTTATCCCCATTATGCAGCTGTTACATGTGTGGGGAAAAAACGTACATCCACTTTAGATGGACACAGCACAGCCAGTTTAACCAGCAGAGTACAGCACGGCACAAAGCAGCATGCCTGAGAATAGGGTGAAATGGCGCAGAGCGCATCGGGAACCTTATATAGAATCCAAAACCTGTGAGAAATCCAATGCTGTGAGGATGACATTTTGCCTCTATTTGGAATCAGTCTGATGGGAAAACCCGAGCTAGGGCTTGTATTGACTGTTACCAGAAGTTCAGGTGGGCTCGGATTTAAGGTAATCTGAACCTCTCATCTCTAGAATAAGTACAGGATTGCAGAGTGGATAGCAATAGTATAAATGGCGACGATGATGATGATGTTCAGTACGGCTTTGCAAATCAAACAAATTCCTGTCAGTAGTCCTTTTTTATTTGTTATAAAGGTAGTAGAAAAGGTATCTTAAGATATTTCACAATAGATCATTAATGCTGTCCTTCCACAGTAATATATATTTGCAAGAATAGAATAATATGTAAAGAATATATGTGTATGTGTTTTTGTGTTATAGCTTAACCTTTCAATACAAGTAGGTGGCTAATCAGCCAGAGATGAGCCCTGGAGTGTGGCTATTTTTACTGTCTTGTGACGTTGCTGATAATTATATTGATTGGAGAAAGAAAACGTGTACTCCTGAAGCAGTGGAAATTATGTGCATTAATCAGACCATGTTTACTGGAATGGGTTATGTGCACGTGACCCTTGCCAAAGATTTCATACAGAACTTGATGATCTCTATTGCCTCACAGTGCTGGGGCCATATTGAGATTGATCAGGGCATGATCTGTGTACAGTTTGTATGTCCTCCCTGGGTGCATTTCTGACAAGTTCTCTGGGTTGCTACCACCGTAAAAAAACAAAACAAAAAACAACCACCTTCTTCTAGGTTATTGGACTGTTGACAAAATTAACCCTAGAGAGAGAAGTCACAATGCGAACCTACTGTCAGAGCAGTGCTGGGCAACATGATGCATTTAATGGCCCTCCAACTATGAAAAGGATATCACATTTTGAAAACTAAATACAGACTGAACACTACATCAGAACAGCCACATCATTAATCCCAAAGTGTTTCTACATTCCCCTAGCTGCTTCAAAATAGTCCCACATGCTCTCAGACCCCTACTTGCCACAAAATGCAACTACATGTAATCCTTAACTGTCCCCATGTGTTCCCCACCTTTCTCTCCCACACACCCCCCCCTCCCCAATGTCAACACATGGCCCTTACACTCTCTCGTGGTTAACACGTGGTCCTCACACTCCCCACCCCACCCCCCTCTCAACACATGGCCCTTATACTCTTTCCACCCTTCTAAATTTGGTCCTCATACTCCCCTCCCCCACTCAACATGTAGCCCTTATGCTCTCCTCCCCTCAACATGTGGTCCCCACACTCCCCATCCCCCTGTCCACACATGGCCCTTCCCTTACACTCTCCTCCCATCAACTCGTGGTCCTCATAATCCCCTCCCCCTCTCAACACTGTCTCCTACCATCAATAAATAGCCCCCCACACACACTTTTCCCGCCCCTGAACATGTGGCCCTCGCGTTACAGCCCCCTCACACAAACGTCACACACATGACCCTCACTCTTTGTGGTGGCTAGTGGATCGCATACTTTTTTTAAATGTACATATGTAGAAGTGTGATTTCTGTGGAGATGGAGAGATCTAGTTGAGCAGAATAACACTCCCTATAGATGCCCTCCTGTTAGCTAGTACAATAGTGGCAATCCTTTTCCTTAGGTTTCTTATTATCTTTACACCTATTTGTCTCCCTCAAACATTCTGTGCTTCAGCCCTAAAGAGAGAGAGTGCATTAGCTCTATTTAAATATTACTGAGTTATTAGTGAAGCAAGGGGTGGCACATTTGATATGTGCGGCAGCCATCCTCCAAATTTTGCTTTTATTAATCAATGGCTTCCAAACTTCGTTGGTGTGTTACGTTCACCGAAAAAGTTAAAAATGACTATCTATTATTACCGGCAATTTAGAACTAGTTGTAGTAAGCAGTTATATGAGTGGAGATTGGCATTGGCAACCAATCGCCATTGCATACTACAAAATTATACAGAGCAGCTGATTGGTTGCCATGTTCAGCTTCTCCACTGGCTCACTTCTCCACACTTTTCAATGCTTAGTACATCTCCCCCTATAGTTGGTTAAAACATAGAAGCCAAAAGGAATATTATCCATTTATCACGGTTATATCTCTTCCTGGTACATAGACATGTGAAAAGGAAACGGCAACCTCCTTTTTTACATCTGTGTCCTGTATTGTAGGGTTTCTCACTATGGTGTGTTAGAATTCAAAGTGCTTGGAAATTGCTTAATAACCCTCATGAGGTAAGTATTGCTTTCACAAGGTCATGTAAATGTATTTTTTCTTTGGCATGGTGGTAAAACAATCTGGCTGCCCATGACTGAACCACCAGTGTATTTATGTAGAGGTGTTAGAACTTCCCAAAGTTTATCAAATAATTAGGAGCAATTGGTCATATGACCTCTAGTAATATGGAAGCAGTTAGGGTGGCTCAGATCATCACATTGCTGTTTTTTGTTGTGGTGTTTTTTTTTTTTTTATAGAATACATGATGTAAAATATTTTATGATCTGTTTCTTATAGGAGGACGTGGTGAGGACTAGGTAATTATGTGGTACATTAAAACAGATTCTTCAAAAAGGATGAGCTTTCTATTTCAAATTAGTGCCATGTAGAATCCAATTTTGGTGCTGTTAATAAGTTTAAAAAATACAGAACATAATGGAAAGAAAATATATGCCAAATGGATTTCTAATTGGGCACCAAGCTGTACATAATAAATGGCAATCTGCTCTCTTGTGCTTGGAAATGACTGCATGAAATGTCAGTGTGTACTTGCCTTGTGTGAGAGAGAGTGCTTTCTAAAGTTCAAGATGCTGTTTATGTTTCTCTGCGTTTTCCCAGGTCTGACACTTTCCGTTGTGCATCTTCCACTGAGGGTATTTGTTATGACACATGGTCTTAATTAAAACTGTAATGGTTTTATTATTTGGAAATAATCACATTGTCAGAACGCCTTGCGATGACACAGAAAAATCACTGTGTAATGTATACTGTAGCAAAATAAGGAATATTCTTTCTTGATCAAATGGGAATGCAAATGTAAAAATAATTATATACGCTGTTCCCTTATGAACCATTCTAGAGGTTCATCAGCTAAAATTGGTCACATGCCCATTATATTGCGGTTATGTTTTTTTTTTTTTTTTTTTTTTTTGGGGGGGGGGGTTGTAATGCATTTGGCTAGCGTGCGACTTTAGTCACACATAGCATACCGCATTGCACATGACCAGCATGAGAGAAAATGGAAACACTGGGCACACAATATATCAGTGCTTCTATTACTTGTTCGGTAAGAGCAAATAAAAATAGTTCATCGTAAGTTATGGGGCAAAAATGGTATATATACTTTTGGTCCTATTGGCGAAACGGGAATTCCATTATTGTTCACATCGGCGCCCGATGGAGCAATTCAGTTGTTGCTAGAACTGACATTTCTTCCCACCGCCCTCTGAGCTGGTGAGCTGAAATTGGTGAAAAGTGATTTGTATGGGCGCCCAAGCGGCACTTTTTCACGTTGCGACACGAGCGTGAGAAAAATAACTGAAAATCCCCCCCCCCCCTCCCCCGATCTCCTGACACTTTACACAGGATATCTGGCGCAATAAAATAATTGAAACGCCCCCAATGAGTCTCATCAAGAAAGTTTCTAGTTTCTCTTACGTCCTAGAGGATGCTGGGGACTCCGTAAGGACCACGGGGGATAGACGGGCTCCGCAGGAGACATGGGCAATTTAAGAAAGACTTCAGATCTGGGTATGCACTGGCTCCTCCCTCTATGCCCCTCCTCCAGACCACAGTTTACTACTGTGCCCAGAGGAGATAGGGTGCATTTCAGGGAGCTCTCCTGAGTTTCCTGTCAGAAAGTATATTTGTTAGGTTTTTTATGTTCAGGGAGCACTGCTGGCAACAGACTCCCTGCGACGAGGGACTGAGGGGAGAGAAGCAGACCTACTTCTGTGAGTTTCAAGGCTCTGCTTCTTAGGCTACTGGACACCATTAGCTCCAGAGGGAGTCAGAACACAGGTCTCACCCTGGAGTTCATCCCGGAGCCGCGCCGCCGTCCCCCTCGCAGAGCCGGAAGATAGAAGCCGGGTGAGTATGAGAAGAAAAGAAGATTTCAGAGGCGGCAGAAGACTTCATGATTTTCACTGAGGTAACGCACAGCACTGCAGCTGTGCGCCATTGCTGCCATACACCTCACACACGGCAGTCACTGTAAGGGTGCAGGGCGCAGGGGGGGGCGTCCTGGGCAGCATGTAAACCTCTTTTCTGGCAAAATAGGTTATATACAGCTAACCACTGTATATATAAAGAGCCCCCGCCAGTGTACAGTATATTTGAGCTGGACAGAAGCCCGCCGTCGAGGGGGCGGGGCTTCTCCCTCAGCACTCACCTGCGCCATTTTTTCCCCACAGCACCGCTGAGAGGAAGCTCCCCGGACTCTCCCCTGCTTATACCACGATAGAAAAGAGGGTTTTAAAGAAGAGGGGGGGCACATAATTCGGCGCAGATAATATATAACAGCGCTACTGGGTAAAACATTAAATTACTGTGTTTTTTTCCTGGGTCATATAGCGCTGGGGTGTGTGCTGGCATACTCTCTCTCTGTCTCTCCAAAGGGCCTTGTGGGGGAACTGTCTTCAGATAAGAAGGTTCCCTGAGTGTGTGGTGTGTCGGTACGCGTGTGTCGACATGTCTGAGGTAAAAGGCTCTCCTAAGAAGGAGATGGAGCAAATGTGTGTGTGTGTGTGGTGTCTCCGTCGACACCTGACTGGATATGTGGAATTAAGTGCTGAGGTAAATTTATTGCACAAAGGATTAGAGAACAGACAGGGAATCTACCCATGTCTGTCCCTATGTCGCAGGGACCTTCAGAGTCTCAAAACGCCCACTATCCAAAATAATAGACACTGATACCGACACGGAGTCTGACTCCAGTGTCGACTACGATAATGCAAAGTTACAGCCAAAACTGGCAGAAAAGTATTCAATATATTATTATTGTAATAAAAGATGTTTTGCATATCACTGATGACTCATCTGTCCCTGACACGAGGGTACACATGTTTAAGGGGAAGGAAGCTGAGGTAAATTTCCCTCCTCTCATGAAGAAAAAGAGCGGGAATCTCCAGACAAGAAACTGCAGATTCCCAAAAAGAATTCTCATGGCGTATCCTTTCCCTGCTAGGGCCAGGATACGATGGGAATCTTCCCCTAGGGTGGACAAGGCATTGACACGTTTACCCAAAAGGTAGCGCTGACTTAACAGCTATCCTCAGGGATCCTGCAGATAGCATGCAGTAAAAGTACTTTGAAGTCCATTTACACACATTCTGGTACACTACTCAGACCGGCGATTGTGTCGGCATGGGTTTATAGAGCTGTAGCAGCGTGGACAGATACCTAATCAGCGGAGATTGACACCCTAGATAAGGATACCATGTTATTGACCCTAGGATATATATATATATATATATATATATATATATATATAATATAAAAGATGCTGTCTTATGTATAAGACATGCCCAAAGAGACATTGGTCTACTGAGTTCTAGAGTCAACGCTATGTCGATTTCTGCTAGACGTGTCCTGTGGAACATGCAATGGACAGGTGATGCCGACTAAAAGAGGCATATGGAGGTTTTACCTTACAAGGCTGAGGAATTGTGTGGAGAAGGGCTCTCGGACCTGGTCTCCACAGCTATAGCTGGTAATTCTGACCTTTTGCCTTATATTCCCTCACAGCCTAAAAAAGCACGACATTATCAAATGCAGTCCTTTCGGTCGCAGAAAAACAAGAAAGTACGAGGAGCGTCCTTTCTTACCAGAGGTAAGGGCACAGGGCACAGCTAGTTCCCAGGAACAGAAGTCCTCCCCGGCCTCTACTTAATCCACCACATGACGCTGGAGCTCTGCTAAGGGAGTCCGCCCGAGTGGGAGCACGCCTTCGACTCTAAAGCCACATCTGAATTCACTCACAGGTGGATCCCTGGGCGATAAATCTCAGGGTTAGGAGCTGGAATTCGAAGAGGTGCTTCCTCGCCGGTTTTCCTTATCGGACCTACCGGCTTCTCCCACAGAAAGGGAGATAATATTAAATACAATTCACACATTGTATCTCCAACAGGTGGTGCTCAAGGTTCCCCTCCTGCAACAAGGAAGGGGATATTACTCAACCTTGGCTGTAGTCCCGAAACCGGACGGTTCGGTCAGACCTATTTTAAAATTAAAATCTCTGAACCTATACTTGAAAAGGTTCAAATTAAAAATGGAATCGCTCAGAGCGATCATCGCCAGCCTGGAAAGGAGGGATTTGATGGTGTATCTAGACATAAAGGCTGCATACCTTCATGTTCCCATTTATCCACCCCATCAGGCGTACCTGAGAATTGCGGTACAGTATTGTCATTACCAATTTCAGGGTAATTGGTGAAAATGATGGTGCTCCTACGCAAGCAAGGAGTCACAATTATCCCATACTTGGACGATCTCCTAATAAGGGCGAGATCAAAAGAGCAGTTGTTGAACAGCGTGTCACTTTCGCTGAAGGTGTCACTGCAACACAGCTGGATTCTCAATATCCTGAAGTCACAGTTGGTTCCTATGACTCGTCTGCCCTTCTTGGGTATGATTCTGGATACGGACCAGAAATGGGTTTACCTTCAGATAGACAAGGCCCAGCACCAAGACAGGTGTCAGTGCATCACTGCACTCGAGTCCTGGGGAAGATGGTGGCATCATACGAGGCCATTCCCTTCGGCAGGTTCCATGCGAGGACTTTCCAATGGGACCTACTGGACAAGTGGTCCGGGTCACATCTACAGATTCATCAGTTGATCACCCTATCCCCCAGGGCCAGGGTATATCTCCTGTGGTGGCTGCAGAGTGGTCACCTTCTAGAGGGCCGCAGGTTCGGCATTCAGGACTGGTTCCTGGTGACCACGGACGCGAGCCTCCGAGGTTGGGGAGCAGTCACACAGGGAAGAAATTGCCAAGATCTTTGGTCAAGTCAAGAGACTTGTCTTCACATCAACATCTTGGAACTAAGTGCCATATACAACGCCCTACGTCAAGCGGAGACCTTACTTCGCGACCAACCGGTTCTGATCCAATCAGACAACATCACCGCAGTAGCTCATGTAAACCGCCAAGGCGGCACAAGGAGCAGAGTGGCGATGGCGGAAGCCACCAGAATTCTTCGCTGAGCGGAGAATCATGTAAGCGCACTGTCAGCAGTGTTCATTCCGGGAGTTGGCAACTGGGAAGCAGACTTCCTCAGCAGACACGACCTACATCCTGGAGAGTGGGGACTTCAGGAAGTTTTCGCACAGATTGCAAGTCGGTGGGGATTTCCACAGATAGAGATGATGGCGTCCCCCCTCAACAAAAAGCTACAGAGGTGTTGCGCCAGGTCAAGAGACCCTCAGGCAGTAGCGGTAGATGCCCTAGTGACACCGTGGGTGTTCCAGTCAGTCTATGTATTTCCTCCTCTTCCTCTCATACTCAAGGTGTTGAGAATAATAAGGAAAAGAGGAGTGAGAACAATCCTCATTGTTCCAGATTGGCCACGAAGGACCTGGTATCCGGATCTGCAGGAAATGCTTACAGAAGATCCGTGGCCTCTTCCTCTAAGAGAGGACCTGTTGCAACAGGGGCCATGTCTGTTCCAAGACTTACCGCGGCTGCGTTTGACGGCATGGCGGTTGAACGCCGGAACCTAGTGGAAAAAGGCATTCCGGATGAGGTCATTCCTATGCTGATAAAGGCTAGGAAGGACGTGACATCTAAACATTATCACCGTATATGGCTAAAATATGTTTCTTGGTGTGAGGCCAGGAGTGCTCCTACGGAAGAATTCCATCTGGGCCGTTGGCTTCACTTTCTACAAACTGGAGTGAATTTGGGCCTAAAATTAGGCTCCATTAAGGTTCAGATTTCGTCCCTATCCATTTTCTTTCAAAAAGAATTGGCTTCTCTCCCAGAAGTTCAGACTTTTGTAAAGGGAGTGCTGCATTTTCAGCCTCCTTTTTGTACCTCCGGTGGAGCCTTGGGACCTTAACGTGGTGTTAAGTTTCCTTAAGTCACACTGGTTTCTTTGAACCACCTAAAACAGTAGAGTTAAAATATCTCACTTGGAAGGTGGTCATGTTATTAGCCTTGGCTTCGGCTAGGCGAGTGTCGGAATTGGCTTTGTCACATAAAAGCCCCTATCTGGTTTTCCATATGGATAGAGCGGAATTGCAGACCCGTCCTCAATTCCTGCCAAAAGTGGTTTCATCCTTTCATATGAACCAACCTATTGTGGTGCCTGTGGCTACGCGTGACTTGGAGGATTCCGAGTCCCTTGATGTGGTCAGGGCTTTGAAAATTTACGTGGCCAGAGCGGCTAGAGTCAGAGAAACAGAAGCACTGTTTATCCTGTATGCGACCAACAAGATTGGTGCCCCTGCTTCAAAGCAGATTATTGCTCGCTGGATTTGTAACACGATTCAGCAAGCGCATTCTACGGCTGGATTGCCGTTACCAAAATCAGTCAAGGCCCATTCCACTAGGAAAGTGGGCTCTTCTTGGGCGTCTGCCCGAGGGGTCTCGGCACTACAGCTGTGCCGAGCTGCTACTTGGTCGGGGTCAAACTCTTTGGCAAAGTTCTATAAGTTTGATACCCTGGCTGAGGAGGACCTCCTATTTGCTCAGTCGGTGCTGCAGAGTCATCCGCACTCTCCCGCCCGTTTGGGAGCTTTGGTATAATCCCCATGGTCCTTACGGAGTCCCCAGCATCCTCTAGGACGTAAGAGAAAATAAGATTTTAAACCTACCGGTAAATCTTTTTCTCGTAGTCCGTAGAGGATGCTGGGCGCCCGTCCCAAGTGCGGACTACTTCTGCAATACTTGTATATAGTTATTGCTTAAATAAGGGTTATGTTTTAGTTGCATCGGTTTTGAACTGATGCTATGTTGTTTCATACTGTTAACTGGGTAGTTTATCACAAGTTATACGGTGTGATTGGTGTGGCTGGTATGAATCTTGCCCTTGGATTAACAAAAATCCTTTCCTCGTACTGTCCGTCTCCTCTGGGCACAGTTTCTCTAACTGAGGTCTGGAGGAGGGGCATAGAGGGAGGAGCCAGTGCACACCCAGATCTAAAGTCTTTCTTAAAGTGCCCATGTCTCCTGCGGAGCCCGTCTATCCCCCATGGTCCTTACGGAGTCCCCAGCATCCTCTACGGACTACGAGAAAAAGATTTACCGGTAGGTTTAAAATCTTATTTTTTCTAATGAGAATAAAATAAGAAATTGAACCATTGTGTTTAAAAATTATTTTGAAGCTTTAGTATAAAAGTTTTGACACAGGGTGGTCTCATTCTTCATAAACCCAACATACTTTGGAGCGTTCCATATGTGGTGGTTACTTCCCAGCAGCGCTAACTCCTGTCTGCTATTACACAAGTTACGAGGTTTGTCCCATAAATATATGCAAACTTGCTGCCTTTAATGTGCAGAGAATCGACCTGTGTTACAAAGTTCTGAAGTTGCCTTTAGTGTTATGTTTCTGCGCATGTTAGCAGCCTTTACAGTAATGGAAATATTGCATGTTTTTTGCTTGCACCTCCATGGGAAGATCGGATGATATTCAGTTATTTTTCCGATGAGTGCAAGTGCCGTGAGTGCCCATTGCATATGTTACGCTCCCAAATGCACAAGATTTAAACGCATAAAGCAGCTAAACCATGCAAACTACTGGGCGTAATGTTGGGCGACCAAAGCCTGACTTTGAGCATCCACAGCACTTGAACCCAACGGCAAAACAATTGAATATCGCCTGTCTATGCAAATAAGATGCACAAGCAGACGCTAATTAAAATATGTGGCATGACTATACTCTGTGTGCAACTACAGCTCTGGCTGCATACAAAATGCAATGCTACAATGTTTTCCAAGAATACACTGTAACATAGCATTTTGTATGCCGTTACAGCCACAGTTGTACACAGAATATAGGCATGGCACATATAATTTTAATCAGCAGAGTCTGTTTGTGCATCTTATTTGCAGAGTGATGCGAATAAGACTCATTTTCATCAACAAAGAAAAAAGACCCCCAACGTTGGCAAAGCAGCATGGGAACTGCTTGTTCACTCATGCCAGGCATCTCGCTGTGCATGGCATATTGAGGCTAGGTGTATGAGGACACATCAAGTCTATTACACAAAGAATACATTTTTGCTGTGCTTGCACAGAACATTTGAATAGCACATTTGCATTTGTAAACATTAATTTGCAATTTTTCTGTGATTGTGCCTAAAGTAAAATATTTGTATTGCAAAGAAACTCTTCTACAAGATGAGAGCAGCAATCTTGTGGGCTGAGCCTCTTTATAAAAGTATGAAACCTGTCCATTCACAAAGAACATCGCTGAGGCGCCACTTTTGATCATTTCTGAGGTAGTGACTAAGAATTTCTGATCTCACTCATTTTTTTCTCTGTCCACGAAATGTCTGAATCTGCTCTGATTAGGTGACCATTGCTCTTAAGGAGGTAACAGGCTATGAAACTGAATAATTATTTTTAATATTTATTCCACCCCACAAACATTTAATTGGTGCCTTTACAAAGCATGAATTGGGTACCTACATTGATATTATGGAGCCCACTTTACCTATAGTGTGTGACAACAGGTTTATATTCTAAAACAGATTGTGGCTGGAGACCTATACAATATCTTGGGATATATTTACAAAGCAGCGTCTGTTGGCTTAAAACTTATAGCAGTAGTATTAAGTGCAAAACACACAGCTTTACATTTAATATTAGTGCTTCTTTTCATTTTGAGCTCAAACTTAATAAAACGTGTCAGCATGCTAAAGCTACCGCTTCATTTATATACCTCCTTGAGTCCTGTAGCAATCTAGCGTCCTCGGGGACCTCTAGCAGTGCATGTTTTACAGATCTCAATATCAGAGAAGTAATTAGAACCACCTGTGTGAATCTTTTATATTTTGTTGACAAGTAATGAATGCACATGTGCCAACTAGGAGATGTGGAAAACATGCAGTGTTAGAGGTCTCTATGGGCTAGAGTTGGAAAACGATGATCTGGAGTCATTGTTTATTGTTTAAACCTTGAGCAAACTGCTGTATCCAGAGGGACAGTGTACTATGTAGTTGATTACACTAAACACTTCTCATATGGATTGTATTTCAGTGTGGCATTGTATACCTTCATATAGGCAGTATAAATGCATCAAACTATCATTTTAATGGGAAGTTGACTTGTCAGTTTGCTTTTATTGTGTAAGTGGCGCACTGTTCCTCTTTGAGAAGGTACCAGGCTTACTGCATCGAGGGACTAAGGGGAGAAGAAGCGAACCTGCCTGCTTGCAGCCAGCTTGGGCTTCTTAGGCTACTGGACACCATTAGCTCCAGAGGGACCGAACACAGGCCCAGCCTCGGAGCTCGGTCCCAGAGCCGCGCCGCCGGCCCCCTTACAGAGCCAGAAGCAAAAAGAGGTCCGGAAAAATCGGCGGCAGAAGACATCAGTCTTCAACAAGGTAGCGCACAGCACTGCAGCTGTGCGCCATTGTTACTCAGGCACACTTCACACTTCGGTCACTGAGGGCGCTAGGGGGGGGCGCCCTGAGCAGCAATGTAAACACCTTGGCTGGCATAAATACACCACATATAACCCCCCCCGGGCTATATGGATGTATTTTAACCCCTGCCAGAACTCACCAAAAAGCGGGAGAAAAGGCCGCCGAGAAGGGGGCGGAGCCTATCTCCTCAGCACACGGGCGCCATTTTCCATCACAGCTCCGCTGGAAGGACGTCTCCCTGACTCTCCCCTGCAGTCCTGCACTACAGAAAAGGGTAAAAAAGAGAGGGGGGCACTAATTTGGCGCAGTTTTAATACCAACAGCAGCTATAAAGGGAAAAGCACATTTTATAGTGGTATTCCTGTCTATATATAGCGCTCTGGTGTGTGCTGGCATACTCTCCCTCTGTCTCCCCAAAGGGCTAGTGGGGTCCTGTCCTCTATCAGAGCATTCCCTGTGTGTGTGCGGTGTGTCGGTACGATTGTGTCGACATGTTTGAGGAGGAAAATGAGATGGAGGCGGAGCAATTGCCTATTATAGAGTTGTCACCCCCTAGGGAGTCGACACCTGAGTGGATGAGCTTATGGAAGGAATTGCGTGACAGTGTCAGCTCTTTACGACAGACAGTTGACGACATGAGACAGCCGGCTACTCAGCTTGTGCCTGTCCAGGGGTCTCAAACGCCATCAGGGGCTTTAAAACGCCCGTTACCTCAAATGGCAGACACAGACACGGATACTGACTCCAGTGTCGATGATGAGGAGACAAACGTGACTTCCACTAGGGCCACACGTTACATGATTGAAGCAATGAAAAATGTATTGCATATCTCTGATAATACAAGTACCACTAAAAAGGGTATTATGTTTGGTGAGAAAAAACTGCCTGTAGTTTTTCCTGTATCCGAGGAATTAAATGAAGTGTGTGATGAGGCGTGTGTTTCCCCCGATAAAAAACTGATAATTCCTAAAAGGTTATTAGCATCGTACCCTTTCCCGCCAGAGGATAGGGCACGTTGGGAAACACCCCCTAGGGTGGATAAAGCGCTCACACGCTTGTCTAAACAGGTAGCACTACCCTCTCCTGATACGGCCGCCCTAAAGGAACCTGCCGATAGAAAGCTGGAGAATATCCTAAAATGTATATACACTCACACGGGTGTTATACTGCGACCAGCAATCGCCTCAGCCTGGATGTGCAGTGCGGGCCTGGCGTGGTCGGATTCCCTGACTGAAAATATTGATACCCTAGATAGGGACAGTATATTACTGACTATAGAGCATTTGAAGGATGCATTTCTATATATGCGTGATGCACAGAGGGATATTTGCCGACTGGCATCAAGAGTTAGCGCGCTGTCCATTTCTGCAAGAAGAGGTTTATGGACGCGGCAGTGGTCAGGTGATGCGGATTCTAAAAGGCACATGGAAGTATTGCCTTATAAGGGGGAGGAGTTATTTGGGGTAGGTCTATCAGACCTGATAGCCACGGCAACTGCTGGAAAATCCACATTTTTACCCCAGGTAGCTTCTCAACCTAAGAAGACGCCGTATTATCAGGCGCAGTCCTTTCGGCCCCATAAGGGCAAGCGGGCAAAAGGCGCCTCATTTCTGCCCCGTGGCAGAGGGAGAGGAAAAGGCTGCAACAAACAGCCAGTTCCCAGGAACAAAAGCCCTCTCCCGCCTCCGCAAAGTCCTCAGCATGACGCTGGGGCTTTACAAGCGGACTCAGGCACGGTGGGGGCCCGTTTCAAGAAGTTCAGTGCGCAGTGGGCCCACTCGCAAGTGGACCCCTGGATCCTTCAGGTGGTATCTCAGGGGTACAAATTGGAATTCGAGACGTCTCCCCCTCGCCGTTTTCTAAAGTCTGCTTTACCGACGTCTCCCTCAGACAGGGAGGCAGTATTGGAAGCCATTCACAAGCTGTATTCCCAGCAGGTGATAATCAAGGTACCCCTCCTACAACAGGGAAAGGGGTACTATTCCACACTATTTGTGGTACCGAAGCCGGACGGCTCGGTGAGACCAATTTTAAACCTAAAATCTTTGAACACTTACATACAAAGGTTCAAATTCAAGATGGAGTCACTCAGAGCAGTGATTGCAAACCTGGAAGAAGGGGACTATATGGTGTCTCTGGACATCAAAGATGCTTACCTACATGTCCCAATTTACCCTTCTCACCAAGGGTACCTCAGGTTTGTGGTACAGAACTGTCACTATCAGTTTCAGACGCTGCCGTTTGGATTGTCCACGGCACCCCGGGTCTTTACCAAGGTAATGGCCGAAATGATAATACTCCTTCGAAGGAAGGGAGTTTTAGTTATCCCTTACTTGGACGATCTCCTGATAAGGGCAAGATCCAGGGAACAGTTGAAAGTCGGGGTAGCACTATCTCAGATAGTGCTGCGCCAGCACGGTTGGATTCTCAATATTCCAAAATCGCAGCTGATCCCGACGACACGACTTCTATTCCTAGGGATGATCCTGGACACAGTCCAGAAAAAGGTGTTTCTCCCGGAGGAGAAAGCCAGGGAGTTATCCGAACTAGTCAGAAATCTCCTAAAACCAGGCCAAGTCTCAGTGCATCAATGCACAAGGGTCCTGGGAAAGATGGTGGCCTCTTACGAAGCAATCCCATTCGGCAGATTCCACGCAAGAACCTTCCAGTGGGATCTGCTAGACAAATGGTCCGGGTCGCATCTTCAGATGCATCAGCGGATACTCTTGTCACCAAGGACAAGGGTGTCTCTCCTGTGGTGGTTGCAGAGTGCTCATCTTCTAGAGGGCCGCAGATTCGGCATTCAGGAATGGGTCCTGGTGACCACGGATGCCAGCCTGAGAGGCTGGGGAGCAGTCACACAGGGAAGAAATTTCCAGGGCTTGTGGTCAAGCCTGGAGACATCACTTCACATAAATATCCTGGAGCTAAGGGCCATCTACAATGCTCTAAGCCTAGCAAGACCTCTGCTTCAAGGTCAGCCGGTGCTGATCCAGTCAGACAACATCACGGCAGTCGCCCACGTAAACAGACAGGGCGGCACAAGAAGCAGGAGGGCAATGGCAGAAGTTGCAAGGATTCTTCGCTGGGCGGAAAATCATGTGATAGCACTGTCAGCAGTGTTCATTCCGGGAGTGGACAACTGGGAAGCAGACTTCCTCAGCAGACACGACCTCCACCCGGGAGAGTGGGGACTTCACCCAGAAGTCTTCCACATGATTGTGAACCGTTGGGAAAAACCAAAGGTGGACATGATGGCGTCCCGCCTCAACAAAAAACTAGACAGGTATTGCGCCAGGTCAAGGGACCCTCAGGCAATAGCTGTGGACGCTCTGGTAACACCGTGGGTGTACCAGTCAGTGTATGTGTTCCCTCCTCTGCCTCTCATACCCAAGGTACTGAGAATCATAAGGAGAGGAGTAAGGACTATACTCGTGGCTCCGGATTGGCCAAGAAGGACTTGGTACCCGGAACTTCAAGAGATGCTCACAGAGGACCCGTGGCCTCTACCTCTAAGAAGGGACCTGCTCCAGCAGGGACCCTGTCTGTTCCAAGACTTACCGCGGCTGCGTTTGACGGCATGGCGGTTGAACGCCGGATCCTGAAGGAAAAAGGCATTCCGGATGAAGTCATCCCTACCCTGATCAAAGCCAGGAAGGATGTAACCGTACAGCATTATCACCGTATTTGGCGTAAATATGTTGCGTGGTGCGAGGCCAGGAAGGCCCCTACAGAGGAATTTCAACTGGGTCGTTTCCTGCATTTCCTGCAAACAGGACTGTCTATGGGCCTAAAATTAGGGTCCATTAAGGTTCAAATTTCGGCCCTGTCGATTTTCTTCCAGAAAGAACTGGCTTCAGTTCCTGAAGTTCAGACGTTTGTCAAGGGGGTACTGCATATACAGCCTCCTTTTGTGCCTCCAGTGGCACCTTGGGATCTCAATGTAGTTTTGGGGTTCCTAAAATCACATTGGTTTGAACCACTCACCACTGTGGACTTAAAATATCTCACATGGAAAGTGGTAATGCTGTTGGCCCTGGCTTCGGCCAGGCGTGTGTCAGAATTGGCGGCTTTATCCTATAAAATCCCTTACCTGATTTTTCATACGGACAGGGCAGAATTGAGGACTCGTCCTCAATTTCTCCCTAAGGTGGTTTCAGCATTTCACCTGAACCAGCCTATTGTGGTACCTGCGGCTACTAGGGACTTGGAGGACTCCAAGTTGCTGGACGTAGTCAGGGCCCTGAAAATATATGTTTCCAGGATGGCTGGAGTCAGAAAATCTGATTCGCTGTTTATCCTGTATGCACCCAACAAGCTGGGTGCTCCTGCTTCTAAGCAGACTATTGCTCGTTGGATTTGTAGTACAATTCAGCTTGCACATTCTGTGGCAGGCCTGCCACAACCAAAATCTGTAAAAGCCCATTCCACAAGGAAGGTGGGCTCATCTTGGGCGGCTGCCCGAGGGGTCTCGGCTTTACAACTTTGCCGAGCAGCTACTTGGTCAGGGGCAAACACGTTTGCTAAATTCTACAAATTTGATACCCTGGCTGAGGAGGACCTGGAGTTCTCTCATTCGGTGCTGCAGAGTCATCCGCACTCTCCCGCCCGTTTGGGAGCTTTGGTATAATCCCCATGGTCCTTACGGAGTTCCCAGCATCCACTAGGACGTCAGAGAAAATAAGAATTTACTTACCGATAATTCTATTTCTCGTAGTCCGTAGTGGATGCTGGGCGCCCATCCCAAGTGCGGATTGTCTGCAATACTTGTACATAGTTATTGTTACAAAAATCGGGTTATTATTGTTGTGAGCCATCTTTTCAGAGGCTCCTCTGTTATCATGCTGTTAACTGGGTTCAGATCACAGGTTGTACGGTGTGATTGGTGTGGCTGGTATGAGTCTTACCCGGGATTCAAAATCCTTCCTTATTGTGTACGCTCGTCCGGGCACAGTATCCTAACTGAGGCTTGGAGGAGGGTCATAGGGGGAGGAGCCAGTGCACACCAGGTAGTCCTAAAGCTTTACTTTTGTGCCCAGTCTCCTGCGGAGCCGCTATTCCCCATGGTCCTTACGGAGTTCCCAGCATCCACTACGGACTACGAGAAATAGAATTATCGGTAAGTAAATTCTTATTTTATAACGTGACTGACTGCTAGTATGATGCTGACTTTGCTACATGTTTGTCAGTTTGTTTTACGTATCCTCAATGCTGGTGCATGAGTAGGATCGAATGGATATTATTTTAAAGAAAAAAGGTTAAAATGATACAGTCACAAAATTGTGTAGTACACTGTGGAAGTGCTGATTATTTATCATGTAATAAAGCGGCAATGGTGAGGACACTCATACCATGTTTTGAAGCTGTATTATCCTCTTATGATCTGGTTCGGGATAGCTTGTATGCATAATGTTTTAGCTCAGCAGGCAAGGCGGATGCAGGTACAAGTGTATCAACCTTGGGCTATATGTACACAAGCTTTATCCAGTAAGTTAGATGGATAATCCCCCAAAATCCTGTACCAGGAATAGGGTTACAAGCCATTACATACAGCAGCAGCTTCTCAGAACCAGTGGTAAGTAAACTTCCACCCTCGCAGGCTACACATTGTTTAGATTCATCAGAAAATGAAATCCCAATTATTCTACTTCATCATATGAAAAAGAGGTAGGTCTCCGCTCTCGAATATAGCTGAGTTAATTGAAAGCAATGAAGCCATCTTATCCTAAGAGCATACAGCAAATCCTGTGTTAAAAACCAAGGCACCGGTGTTTAAACATCCCAATACTTGAGTTCCAAGATTAGCGGACGGAAATCATGGAAGAGGTTTGGGTTACGCCCAATAAAAAGTTAGAATTCCTAAGAAATGGAATTCCTATGATCTGCTTCCAGCTGGGGATTGTTTAAAAAAGGGGAGATGGCTCCTAAAGTAGATAAGGAGAATCTACAATAGCTTTGCTTTCAATTTTCCTGTCTACAGCAGTCATGAGGCCAAGCCTTGGCTTCGGCTTAAATGGCAAAGGCAGTGGTTGCCTGGGCTGATGCAATGGAAAGAGATTTTTCAGTAGAGCAAGAATCTCATATGGCTCATATAAAAAACTGCAATGTTCCTAGATGCATTGGATATGGGCAAAATATTTACTCCAGGGCATCAGCCCTAACTTACCTGCTCATAGAGCAGTTTAGCTTGGTAAATGGAAGATCTACAGCCACACCACACTGAATATGCCCAATCTCACCAGATCTTGGAAGCTATGCAGTGTGGGGCATTGTGAGAAACATCTGTGAATGCCAGGTGCTGTAGGTGGAATCATTGTCTTGTTCTGAAAATATTCCTTTTTGGTAAGAATTGACAGATATTCTGGAGTCAGAAGCAGACTCCAAGAAAGTCCGGTTCCTTCCACATACAGTTCACGTGTTTGTATTACACTATCAATAGAAGCCTGTCATAGGCTGAATCCCACGTCAGTGTGATTTGAGACTAGGAAACCATTGAGCTACCAGAAGATCTACAGTGTGGGCCTGGTTAGTACTCGGATGGCTATCAGGGAATACCAGGTGCTGTAGAAAAATTAAACCATCAGCTGATTGTGTGGGCTCCGCCTGGGAGACCCCAGGTTTGGGGGGCCGACTTCCTCAGGTCACACAGACCTGGCATGGTATCTCTAGTTATGTTTTCACCTTCAAGACAGCCTATCTCGGCTACAGATGAAGGCCTGGCTTTGCAAGAAGCAGGTCAGAAATTTGCTTCGGTCAGGAATAGTCATTCCAAACAAGGACAAGGTTTTACTTCAACCTGGCTTAGTCGGAAACCAAATGAGTCATTTCGACTCATGGTCAATCCGAAAAATGCTGAGCAAATACATTTGGAAACATGGAATCATACGTTCCTTATGTGTGGCATGGAGACGGGTTTTTATGGATCCCTGGAGATACAGGAGGCTTACCTACAGGTTCCTATACCAATGTTCATCAATGTTATCCAAGGTTCTGCTATCCTCCAGAAAAGCATTTTTCAGTTTCAGGCTTTACCCTTTGGGTTAGCCACAGTCCCCAGAGTATTTACCAGGAATATGGGGGTAACAACACCTTATCTCCGCCAGCAGGGGTTAAGGTTTTTCCCATACTTAGGATCTTTTAATCCTGGCACAGTCACAGAGATTGCTCTTTTTCATCAGCAACAGCAATAACGGGTTTGCAGGGGCAAGTGACTCATAATGGGGAAAATCGTCTGCAGTCTCACATCGGAGGACTCACTTGGGGGCTGTACTGGATCACGTCTGCAGAGAGTAGCTTTTTACCTCGCAACAATAAATCCAGGGTTCATTATAGGATTCAAGAATCGCCACAAAGTCAAACGGTATCCATTCACGCAGCAATGCAGGGATGGGTTTGATGGTATCTGCATCGACAGGAGGGAGTATGCACAATTCCACTCTAGGTCTCTGCAGCGTCTGATTCTTACCTAGTAGAATCTACAACCACACCACACTGGATATGCCCAGACTTCATTGGATCATGCAAGATCAGCAGTGTGGGCCTAGTTGGTACCTGGAGAGACCAGCTGGGAATTTAAGGTGTGGTAAGTATTAATGGATTGTGTCAGATAATAAAGACCGACTATGGTACTTACGATAAAAGTAAGAAGGTCATTAGCCTGGTGGCTACAGACATCCCAGCGGTACAAAGGAAAATCCTTTTAATATCAGATTGGGAAGATTCTGACACTAGGATTAGTGTCAGGGAGATTGTGTTCCCAAAGTGCTGTCTACCAATAAAGGTTGAAACATCGGGCAATATACAGGGCACCGGTGTAGGCACGGGACATTCTTCATGTAAAAACCAGTCCAGTTCCGCTCGGACAATGCAACGGCAGTAGGGTACCTCAACATCAGGGAGGAACTCTCATCTGAAAAGGGGATGAAGAAGGTAAGTCACATACCTAAGAGGTAGGATTTCATCATCCAACCTTGTCCGCCGTTCTCAGTCCGAGAATCATAAATGGGGAAATGGACTTTTTCAAGTCAATACACCATTCACAGGAGTGAATGGGCTCTACACCCAGAGATTTTCCGGACTCAAGAAAACAAGAGGTACGTGCTAGAGATGTATCTCCGAACGTATTGGCTGAACAACAGAGTGCTCACATACGGGTCAAGAACAAAGGATTCCAGGGCGATCGTTGTGGATTCCTTATCGGTGAGGCAGGACCTTCATCTGGCGGATGGGTTTTCCTCTAATTACCCTATTACCCAGGGTGGTGAGAGTTTTAAACAGGAAGACCAGCAGAGAATGGCAATGGATGCTCTACTTCTGCACCCTCAACGTCCAGACCTACTACTGCAGGGTCCTGGTTATCACAGACATGTGGGTCGACTGTCTATGACAGCGTGGCCATTGAAACCTCTATCCTCAGGTCAAGAGGATACTTTCAAACAGTTTTCAGAACAAGGAAACCTTCCTTAGCTCATATTCATCACCAAATATGGCAAGCCTTTATTCATTGGTGCAGTGAAAGAAAATCTACAGCCACACCACACTGGATATGCCCAATCTCACCAGATCTGGGAAGCTATGCAGTGTTGGGCCTGGTGAATACTTGGATGGGGAACATCTGCAAACACCAGGTGCTGTAGGTGAATGGGACCCTAACATTTTTTCAGAGTTTCCAGGGTCTTGGCATTCCTTCAGACAGGACTAGATGGCTTCCTTGAGAGAAGCAAGGGTCGGCATCGACTGTAGAGTTCCAAAAGTAAATGACGAATTTACAGTAGGGAGGCCAATCCCGGGATCGGGATCCCGGGATTTGGGCCCAAAAATGCCGGGATTTGAATCCTGGGATTGGAGCGTCCAATCCCGGAATTCACGGGATTACACTGCGCATGTGCAGGAGGGAGTGTGTGTAAGTAATACTACTTACAATTAGGCGGGCGGCAGCCATAGACAAACGCTGAACGCGGCGGCACTTCAAATGTGGCGCCGGCCGACAGCCAATCAGAGCTGGCGGACCGGCAGCCAATCAGGGAAGCTGCAGCGGCAGCCAATCAGGAGCGACTGCTGCGGCCGCTTCCCTGATTGGCTGCTGGTCCGCCAGCTCTGGTTGGCTGGCGGCCGGCGCTTCATTTGAGATGCTGCCGCGTTCAGTGTGTCCATGGCTGGCGCCCACCTAATAGTAAGTGGTATTACTTACACCCACCCTCCCTCCGTGCAGTGCTAACAGCCTCCCTCCCGCGCCGCTACAAACCCTCCCCGCTACCTATATACTCCCGCCCAGCTACCTACACCCTCCCGCCCAGCTGCCTACACCCTCCGTCCCTTCCCCGCCGCTACCTACACCCTCCCGCACCGCTACCTACCCTCCAGCGCTGCTCCCTACACCCGTCTTCACTGATCCCTACTGCAATCCCGCGATTGAGCGTTTTTCAATCCCGAATCCCGGGATTGAAAAAACAGCTCGGGATTGGCCTCCCTAATTTACAGGATGTGCGTACCTTTTTTCCAGGGTATGCTGAGCATTCAATCTTTGGTTGTTTTTCCTACAGTGCCGTAGGACTTGTTTAGTCCTGAAAGTCCTTCAAGTTGCCCCATTTGAACCACTTAAAAATATGGATTATAAATGGTTGACAACTAAAGTGTCTTTTCTACTGACTAAGTCGTCCGCTAGAAGAATATCAGACTTAGGGGTTGTCATAATGTTCCCCATTTCTGATGTTTATCCAGATAAAGTAGTTCTCAGAACTAGATCTGGGTATCTTCCTAAGGTGATGACTAAGTTCCACCTTAACAAAGGAAATATTGTTCCCCGGCCTTTTAGGGTCTGGACCGTTTCTGCGGGAGATGCATCGCTGGACGTGATCCGTGCAATAAGGATCTACGTGGATTGTACCAGTGTCATCAGAAAAGAATCTTCTCTTTTCATTCTCTATGGATTTCATAAGAGAAGATGACCTGCTGGTAGGCAGACACTGGCAAGAGGACTTTGAATGACGAAGCATATTTTCAAGCTGATCTCCCTGTTCTAGCTAATGTCTCTCTGTTCACTCTACTCGTAGGGTAGGTCCTTCATGGGCAGCACAATGTGGTGCTTAACCAGAACAGATATGTAAGGCAGCCATATGGTCTTCCGTTTATACATTCATTAAGACATTAGGCCTTGGTATCCGGACTCCAGGTCGACACACCTTAGGTCAACGTGGACAAAAGGTCGACATGGAACAAGGTCGACGTGAGTTTTCCTAAAAAATGTTTCCATTTTTTAAACTTTTTCATACTTTACGATCCACGTGGACTACGATTGGTAACGGTAATCTGTGCTGAGCGCAGCGGTAGCAGAGCAAGGCGCCTTGCCCGAAGCATGGCGAGCGAACGCGGTGCACTAATTGGACTTTCCGGTCACTCTACGAAGAAAGCGACACCCAAAAAAAACATTAAAAAACTAATGTCGACCTTTTGTCCATGTCGACCTAAGGTGTCGACCTTTTTGGAGTCCCAGACCCGATACCTTTGCCTCTCACGATGCTGAATTCGGGCGAAGGATTCTCCTGAGCATCAGGAGCGTCCCCACCACTAAACTGCTTTGGGAAATCCCATTTTTATCCTGTGGATAACCTGTGGACCCTGCCGGAGAAATTATACGTTATGGTAAGAACTTACCGTTGATAACGGTATTTCTCCTAAGTCCACAGGTTCCACAGGGATCCCAACGTGACGCACCTGATTTGAGGATCCTTTTTTACTCAATAACCTCTTCCTTCTTGTACGGAAGGGTGTACATGTGTGGTCTTCTCGCCAGATTAGGGTTCTACATAATGCTCCTGCCTTGAGTTTTGGAATACAACTGATTTGCCTGAGCCAGGGGACGGGGATATATGGACTGGCCCGTTGCATGCTGGGAGGCTGGAAAGCTTTGACTGACTGGTGCAAATCCGCTGTCGCTCCATCATATCCCATTGTTATCCTGTGGACTTAGGAGAAATACTGTTATCAACGGTAAGTTCTTACCATAACGTATATATCGCACTGTGTGTGTGTGTGTGTGTGTGTGTGTGTGTGTGTGTGTGTGTGTACAGCTTAAGATATAAAGCTTTACAAGTGGCTATTCTACTTTTAGAAAGATCTGCCTGCCTTTGCCAGTGACCAGTTATAAATTCAACATAGGCCATGCTAGTATGCATTACAGACAATCTGATTGTAAACTGCTTAAATTAAATGCAGTTACAATGACTTTACCGGAAACTGCTTACTTCACTCATGCAATAAAACAATCAATGCTTTCTCATTCCGCTAATTAGCTGCCAACCATCACCTCATAGTTGATTCCTGATTCTTCTCCAGAAACTGTGATGCATAGCATATGGTACATAAATACTTCGAAATTGTTGCAATGCAGCCCTTGCTTCTCCATGAACATTTTAAACATGTACTTTTTGGGGGGTTGTGGTTTTTTTTTTTTTGTGCGTCTCCGGTTGTATGAGTGTGCATATGCATAGATATATACACCGATCAGTCATAACCTAAAACATCCTACCTGGTATTGTATTCTGTAGGTTCCCCTTGTGCCCCCAGCAGAACATTGGCCAGAGCATCACTCTGCCTCTGCCAACTCGCTTTCATCCCATAGTGCATCCTGATGCCATCTCTTCAACAGGTAAACAACTGTGACCAGTTGCCCCATGCCACCTGCGCCAAGCGATTACAGATTGGTTTTGGATCCGGCCAATAGGTGATTCCCTCTTACCATCAGTACCCGCCTGTTACTGACTCTGCCCACTGCACAGTGGGTGGGTATGTTGCTGCCACATGTCCTGGAACCACTCGCTGCTGTGTATGTGTAGACACGTTGCTGCCGCACCACCTGACTGGCGTCTGTTGACCCCCCACTGGTCACGGGCCTGGACCACGTACTGCACTGTAACTGGCAGAGGGCAGAGCTTGGAGACGCTTGGCTCACCCAAGGACAGCTGGAAAACTGAATAGCATTTTGTGCCGTTCTATTAGTCACATGATATGGATGCAGTTGTTGTAAAGGCAAGATGTTTATTGCCCAAAAAGTCTTAAAAAAAGACTAAATCCATCGCTAAAGGTGTTAAGGACCATTCACCACATGTTTAAAGCTGGTATCTCTCCAATCAGTCAGAAGAGATCTCTCTCTCTCTACACTACACAGAGCTCACAGCCCTCTTTATATAGTCAGAAGACACAACAGCATAGTGAAGTCCTCCCCCATATACCTTTTTAGGATTTGTATACCAACCAGACCAGCTATCTTATAACACTTAAATAAATACAGGTTACATTTCAGAAGGGTATTCCAATGGGGAGGTACTTTATATCCCGGCTGTCGGGATCCCGGCGCTCTGCATACCGGCGCCAGGGTCCCGACCGCCTGGATACCGACAACTATTCTCCCTCTTCGGGTGTCCACGACACCGATGGAGGGAGAATAAATAGAATGGCATGCGTAGTGCGCCACCAAGCCCACAAGGGGCGATTTTGCGCTTGCCCCGCTGCCTGCATTCCGGCGGTCGAGATCCCAGCACCGGGATCCCGACCGTCTGTATAACGTAGTACACCCATTCCGATGTCCTTCATATAGTATATCTGTAACAAATGTACAGGAAATCATTGATTTCAAACCCAATTGACACTTCACAAAGAGAAACACATCGTCTTCTACCCTCTGTCCCCCCCCCCCAATCATGAACACCTTTCCCACAGGAACTGCAAAATCCTGATGTAGATCATTGGGTCGACCCTAACTAAGTCTGCAGCCACTAGGCCGACATGGACTAATGGTCCACATGAAAAAGGTTGCAATGAGTCCAGTAGTCGCTGACCTATTGACTGTCAACCTAACAACTTTATTCCGCAAAACCTGCTATGTACTGATCACTGTCAAAGGCCTCACCAGACCTCCTGCTAGGAAATGGCACTTAGCATCCAGTGTCCTAGTCACAGAAGATTCCTTCCCCAGGACAGTCCTATATAGTGAGCATGAGTCTTACCTTTAAATACATTTAAACATGTCACCGACTATTAAATATACTCTGCTTTATACACCAATTCATTGCAGATCAGCTGCAGTGCCTTACAGCAATATATATTTTAATACAGTTTATTATAGCCCTGGAACTTGTCTATGCTATGTCCCAGCATCACGCAGAGGCCAGCCTTACGCTGCAGCCTGGGTCTATGCGTTCCTGCCTGCAGTCCTGCTCCTTGGCAATGGCTATCACATGTGCAACGGGTGCCTTTAGCGCTGATTGACCCATTCATAACTGATGCGGAAGCACAAGGGTTAACCCCCTTAGTGCCATGTCCTTCATCTTGGTCATGTGGGTCTGGTCTCTGGCCACAACGACTAACACCCATCCAGCCATCCACATGATGTAAAAGAAAGTGTGATTTGTCAGAGCGGAGCAGCTTCTTCCCTTACTCCATGGTCCAGTTCTAACCTTCACATGCCCATTGTGGGCACGTTCGACGGTTGACAGTGGTCAGCATGGGCACCATGACATGTCAGTTGCTACTCAACCCATATACAGCAAGCTGCAATGCACTGTGTGTTCTGACTCCCTTATATCATAGCAATCATTATCTTTTCAGCAGTTTGTGCTATAGTAGCTTTTCTGGGGCATAAGACCAGATTAGCTAGGCTTTGTTCCCCACGCTCATCAGTGAGCCTTGGGCGCCCATGACCCTGTCGCCGGTTCACCGGTTGTCCTTCCTTGGACCATTTTTGGTAGGCACTAACCACTGTATACGGGGAACACCTCACAAGACCTGCAATTTTGGAAATGTTCTGACCCAGTTCTCTAGCCGTCCCAACTTGACCCTTGTCAGAGTTGCTCAGACCCTTATGCTTGTCCATTTTTCCTGCTACCAACACAACACTTCAAGAACTAAGTGTTCTCTTGCTGCCTAATATACCCCAGCCCTTGGTAGGTGCCATTGAAATGAAATAATAATATTCACTTCACCTGTCCAGTGGTTTTAACGTAATGGCTGATTTGTGTACGTATATATGATTTTATATGTGAAAAATGTGTGTGTGTATGTATGTATGTATATCTTTATCTCTATCTACTTCAAAAGCTTGACATAAAGTGAACGCAGTGACTGAACAGTGTGTTTGCAGTGAACTGCATTTTTGCTCTGTAAACGACCCCCACTGTTTTCCAGTTACCTTTAAAATAATGGCTTTGATATATGGGTGAGACCCTACTCCTCTTTCCATGGTACAGCTAGCCGCTTATAAATTGGAATATTATCTATTTAAGGGTATTATCCAGCATGTGTCACAAGCTGACCTGTTTGTAGAAGGCTAATATTTATCTTCAGATTATGGTGACGAATATATATACATTGATTTGAACACATTCCAGTGAGTAGCATTGATATTTTATCATTATATTGTATTGCGTAATACACATTTTACGTTTTTGTTCAGTTTTTTAATATATATATATATATATATATATATATATATATTCAGTATACTATTTTGATGTTCTTTTGGTATTTTGGCTGATGTGTGCAGCGCCGCCCACTACCTTTTTGTGTATTTTCTGTGAGAGAAGCAGCAATTCTCTCGGCAGGTGTGCAGCTGCTATTTACATCTAGCCTTTTGGGACATCTATTGCGGTTTGGCTCCAGGATTATTTTTCTCATCTTAAAAATAATACTGATATTGGCACAGGCTGATAAAATGACACTCTGCTCTCCTGTTCAGGGCATTCATGTCTGCAGTTCTTTTAGTTCTACTAATCTTTTACCTCTTACATCTTTATTTCAGAGCGGGCGATTGCACGTCACGAGGTACGGGAAATAGAACAACGACACTCCATGGACGGCTCCCGGCAAGACATAACGCTTGACGAAGATGATGACATTTTGATTATTTATAACAGAGTGCCCAAGACTGCCAGTACTTCCTTCACAAACATTGCCTATGACCTTTGTGGAAAAAACAAATACCATGTGCTACACATTAATACAACCAAAAATAACCCAGTGATGTCGCTCCAAGATCAGGTAAGCTTACTCTGATCATATTATATTAGTTTGCTGTTCATTTAAGTGTTTCTTTTCCATACATAGGGCCTTATTCAGGTTTGTTAGCAAACCAATAAAGCACACTGATGGGCAAAACCATGGGGGTCATTCTGACCCGTTCGCACGCTGCAGTTTATCGCAGCGGTGCGATCGGATCAGAACTGCGCCGCAGTGCGCTGGCGCATGCCGGACCCAAAAGCCGGCGCTGCGCTGCGATCGCCTCAGCCTGATTAACAGGCAGAGGTGGTCGCTAGAAGAGGGAGGTGGAGGGCGGCGGCGGAATGGTGGCGTTTGGCCGCCGTTACGTGGGCGCGGTCCAGCTAGCGCTGGCCGGGAGCCACTCTTAAAGTGACGCTGTGCAATGCTTTTGCACTTCTGAAGGGGGGGGGGGGGGGGCCGGCACTGACATGTGGGGAGGGATAGCCTTGTGCTGGGCGTCCCCCTGCATGTCTATGGTCATGATCGTAGCCCTGCAGAATTTTGCAGGGTTACGATCAACTTGGAATCACCCCCCATGTGCAGTGCAGGGGAGGCAGATATAACGTGCACAGAGAGTTAGATTTGGGACGTGTTCAAACTGAAATCTAAATTGCAGTGTAAATATAAAGCAGCCAGTATTTACCCTGCACAGAAACAATATAACCCACCCATATCTAACTCTCTGCACTTTTGACATCTGCCCCACCTGCAGTGCAGCATGGTTTTGGCCATTAGTGTGTTTTTTATGGTTTGCTGACAAACCTGAATAACCCCCATACTCCATACCTGTTGTTCTTGGTTTTTGGTGGCTTTCATCATAAAGATTTGTCCACTTATTGTTAATAATGCCACGTTGGTGTATTATTGGGAAGCCTCCTAGATCACAGTGTTATTCCATGTTAGCATGGACTTCCATTATCGCTGTGCTTGGAGCCCAATGCCACCTTGTCATTATTTTGCCAATACAAATCTGTTCCTGGGAGTTGTTTGGTTTTTTTTTTTTTGCATTACACACAAATAGAGCAGAAGCTAGAAAGATCTATACTTCATGGATGGTGTAATGGTTAACATTTTTGCCTCACAGCACTGAGGTCTTGGGTTCAGTTCCCACAATGGCCCTGAATGGCGTTTGTATGTTTGTACTTGTTTGGCTTTCCTCAGGGTACTCTGGTTTCCTCCCATAATCCAGAAATATACAGGTAGGTTAATTGGCTATAGTACATCAAAATGTTGTTCCTGATTTCAACGATTTTTTTTTTACTCAAGTTCCTTGTGATTCTTGTAAACACAATAAGTACTGATGAAAAGGAAAACTCATTAATGTTCTTTTGGACACATTACAAATATTCAATGTATGCTTCCCGCGTAGCACGGCACACATCAAGCTGGTAAAGGTAAAGTTCCTCCCAAACCCTTTTAACATGGGGTGGTTGATGCGTGCACAGGTCAACAATCATCGTTGCAAGTGATGTTGCAAACACGCGTTCCTTGATGACAACTCACAAGAAGAAATCTTTAGGGGGGGGGGGGTTCGGGACAGGCAGCAACTGTTCGAAGTTGTGGAGGGAAATAAACTACCAACCAATCTGCTTCTGTCATATGGCAGTTAGGAACTGATTGGTCGGAACTTAATCTCTTTCGACTTTATAACTCTCCAAGGCTTAGTACATCTCCCCCAGGGTGAGATCTGGGGACCGTGGTCGTCAATGCAGCAGTTCTTGATCTGCTGCATCTGCACGTCGAACCTATCTTATTGCAGGGGCACCATCCTGTTGAAAAATGAAGTCAGCACAGTCTTCTTCCAACTGCAGGAAGAACCATAGTTCCAGCATGTGAAGGTAGGTAGCTTCTGTCGCAGTGGCTTCAGGAAAGAAATGGGGCCCATAAATCCTTTGTCAGGGCCGAAACTAGGATTTTCTTCACCCGGGGCAAGGCAGTAAAAAAAAGAAAACCTATCAGACTAAAATAATCAGATTGTCAAAAGTTTTGAAAAAAGGGGACACTACTGGACAATATTCCCCTATGTGCCTCAAATGCCCTATGCGTCACATGCCCCGCCAGCGTGTTCAACTACATGCTCCTCTGTGTGTCTCCATACATTGCGCTATATTGTAACACTTCATCACTACACTAAATTCTCCTATCCACTGCACTACATCACTAAACTACATGCCCCTATGCACTGCACTACATAGTAACCCATATGCTACACTACATCACTATGCTACATCCCCTTATATGCTACACCACATAAGTGCACTACATGCCCCTATATACTGCAATACATTACTACACTACATACCCTATATGGTACACTACATCACTGCACTACACCACCCTATGAGCTACACCAAATCCTCCCATCTGTGAGGCAAGGCACAGTGGGCTTCTATAGCTTGTACGGTGCACCACACAGTGGGAACACAGTGGGCTTCTATAACTTGTACGGTGCACCACATACTAGTCGCAGCACTGCATGGCAAAGAAGAGAGTTTAAGACAGTAGCTGACATAGGAGAGATCCCTGGTACTGAAGCTCACCCGCACAGCGTCGGAGCCAGCTGCAGGCAGACCGGTGGGTCAGATACATTGCCTTGGGACCTGTCTGCTGTCTCGTGGAGCAGTACAGCACTGCCGGTAAAAAATAAACCCTGCTTCTCTGTAACTCCTTGGCGCCCCTCAAATCCTGCACCCGGGGCGCATGCCCCCTTAGCCCCCCCCCCTAGTTACGGCCCTGCCTTTGTTTCGAAATGGCACAGAAGAAATTGACTTTGGTGAAATCATGTTGCTGTTACAAGAATGCGTGTGGATTTTCATTGCCCCAAAATCTCACCTTATGTTCACCTTTCCGGAAGTGGAATGCTGCTTTGTCACTAAAAAAAAAAAAAAACTTTTCAAGGCCACGGTCATTTTCCATCAGCATGAACAGCTTGTCACGGAAGGACACTCAAAGGTCTACAGATATGTCCTCATACATCTTTTCTGCAATCATGCCAAATGGAATACATATGTTTTACCGGCGACCAGGATCCCGGCTGTCATGATCCCAACAGCGGGATGCCGGCCACCAGTATACCGGCAGCGGGGCGAGTGCTAAGAAAGCCCCTTGCGGGCTCACCGCGCGGCAGTCACGGTGGCTCGCTGTGCTCGCCACAAGATGTATTCTTCCTCTATGGGTGTCGTGGACACTCACAAAGAGAGAAAAGCCTGTGGCGGCGGGATTTTACCGCCTGTCAGGACTCCAGCATCGGCATTGTGACCACCGGTATCCCGACAAGCAGTCTCTTGTGAACGCCTCCCATACCAAACAGCCCAGCCCCTCTTTGCACGCCAGGTTGCGTTGTAGGTTTTTTTGTTTGTTTGTTTTTTGGCCGAAAATGCATCTTGGTCGCAACGCAATGCTGCTAGTACGCACCAGGAGACTGTGCTGATTAATTTGCTATGACTCTTATGTATCTGTGTTCAACAGAGACTCTAAATCTGTTTACAAACTGCTACAATGTAGCAGCCGCAGACATTTTCCAATACTAGTTCTGTTCTGCTCAGTATACAGATTGTCACACACAATATACAATTTTCATATTAAATTAATCAGCACAGTCTCCTCGTGTGTCCTAGTCACTTTGCACTGCGGCTAAGACGCATTTTTGGCAACAACAAAAAAAGACGCCCGAGACTAGCAGAGTTGCATGGGACCTGACAGCTCATTCGCGCTGCGTGGCGTCTTAAGGCTAGATGTATGAGGACATATCCTCTTCAGAGCTTGCAGCATCTGCAGGCCACAGGATCTCATTTGTAATCGTTTCCGCAGAACCCACCATACAGGATGCAAAGATCTAGATTCGGTAGAGTGCTTAGACACTCTCTAGTGCTTATTGCCCTATTGACTTATCGCTGGGTGGTTCTCTCCCAAATTTTGTCCGAAAATACAGTTGTACGCTCATGACAGACTTGTTTGTATGAAAACCAAGAACAGAGTGCCTTATGCTCCCCGCTAGTAGCCATTTTCCTTAGCAGGCTCCTGACGGATGCTAGTGGTATCAACTCTGAATCGGCAGAAAGACAAGAGATTGCCTATCAAAGCACACATCTTGCAACAAGAAACACTCATTACATTTCACTACGCAAATCATGACTTATCCTGTAAGTACGTACAGATGTGTCCTCATACATCTTTGTTACCTTCCTGACAAACAGCGCCAGGTCCCCATAAGACTCTGCTAGCTTCGGGCGTCTTTTTACTACGTCACATTCTATTGTGCTTCATGTACAGACTCTGTTGCATGCAGATATGCCAGTGTCACATAGCAAATTAATCAGCAGTTTCCTGGTGCGTCATAGTAAGGTGTATTTCCGGCAAAATGAAAGATGCCAAGACGCCCAAATGCCCAACCCTATCAATTTGCATGGGACTTGGCAGCTCATTTGTGCCAGGCTTCTTGCGCTGTGTGTGGCATATTGAGGCTAGTTTTAGGAGGACAGTTACATCTGAATGTACATGTGGTAGGGAATATAGCTTGTAAGCTCCACTATTGCAGGGACTGATGTGAGTGGCCAAATATTCCCTGTAAAGTGATGTGCAATATGTGTGCTATATTAATAACTGGTAATAATATGACCTTTCCATGCATTTCCTATTTATTAACCTCTTTCTTTATATAAGGCTTACATATTATGCACAGCTTTACACAGAATGTTTAGTCAGTCACATCAGTCCCTGCCTCCATGGGACTTACAATCTATGGGGTAGATGTATTAACCTGGAGAAGGCATAAGGAAGTGATAAACAAGTGATAAATGCAAGGTGATAAACATACCAGCCAATCAGCTCCCATATGTAAATGAACAGTTAGGAACTGATTGGCTGGTGCATTATCACCTTGCACTTAACACTGTTTTATCACTGGTTTATCACTTCCTTATGACTTCTACAGGTTGATACATCTACCCCTATATTCCCTATTAAACAAGCACACACATACTAGGGTAAATTTTATTGACCTACTAGTTAAATGGAGTACCTAGGGGAAAACCCATGTAAACACAGGGAAAATATACAAGCTCCACACAGGACCACTGTCAGATTTGAACCCAAAACCCCGGTGCTGATGGACTACAATGCTAACCACCCAGTCACCCCATAATTCCAACAGAGTTTTGTTCTATGTAAGTTAAAGGAAATATTCATATCTGATCTGCTATGCCCCTTCAGAACGATGGTTGCGATTCCCTCCCTCATATTGTCACCTGAACAGTCACCAGAGCTCTTACTGTGAGACAATAGGTGCTGTCAGTATGACAAACAGGGTTGGCTGGGAGACTCGTGGTGGTTTGTAGTGGATGTGACATCTAATCAAGGATGCAGTCACTCCACACCTCCTGTTCTAGCAGACTGATTCCTTAGGGCGAGAGCTGTGTTCTAGAGATGTGTATTTTCCTGTGGCCCGCACTGAAATACAGCTGGTAGAGCACTCAAGTGGGGGAGTGGGATAGCCTGCTGATATAATACATATGGGGGTGGGAGGGGGGGGGGGGTTGTATGGTAACTAAAGAGTTGTGACTGGTTGTTCGCACAAAATTACGTCACCTGATGATAAAATTCATTCCTCCTCAGCTCCTTGTTCTGTAAAGCAATATAACAGCATTTTTCCATCCATAACCCAGTTCCCTTTAGTGTCTATAAAATAAATCCTCAGTGCCCAGAACATGCTGGCTCCTGAGACTTATGATCACTTGACTGTGAATACATCATCCAATCCGATTGTTATCAAAGCTCTCCTTGAGCAGAGTCTAATCAGCAGCAGGTACAACATGAAACTGCCTGTGTCATTGTGCTGCATTATGTGTGATTCCATATCTTAGTAATCAGACTTTAAAATCCTGCGGTAAAATAGATTCATTCAATAACCCATTTCTTTCTCTGTTGTGTATATAAATAACAAGTGCGGTGTATCTTTCTTCCAGTTTGGGGTGGGGAAAACAGCTGTTTGAATTGGTTAATTAACACTTTGCTGTAAGATTGTAAAAGCAGCATGAAATTAATAGTTAATTGCTGTGTTTGAAATCTAAAAGGTGTCTGTTTCTCTGCATATTCTGCTTGGCTCCAGTTATAGTTGAATGTCTGCCTAATTTGTATGCCAAAATATGCAATGGTATTATTTTAAAATGAATCAAACTGTCATTTTTTTATGCAGCAAATAAAATTGCAATACATCATTGTGTCAGGTGCTTCAGGGTTACCAAAGAGTCATTCCCATGCTGAGTAGATAGGGCCTCATTTATTTATTTATTTATTTATTATTGTTTATTTCTTTTTCGGATTTATCTGAAATTTTAAAAGAGATGAGATAATAATGAACCAGTCTCTAGTCAGATAGCAGAATAACTGGTTTGTGTGAGGGTTTGGACCTGTCTAGGATTCAAACAGGGGTTCTCCGGCATCCGAATCAAGCCCCCAATGTTACTTTCTCTTACGTCCTAGAGGATGCTGGGGACTCTGTAAGGACCATGGGGTAGAGACTGGCTCCGCAGGAGATATGGGCACTATAAAGAACTTTAGAATGGGTGTGCACTGGCTCCTCCCTCTATGCCCTCCTCCAGACCTCAGTTAGATCCTGTGCCCAGAGGAGACTGGGTGCATTACAGGGGAGCTCTCCTGAGTTTCTCTGATAAAGAATTTTGTTAGGTTTTTTATTTTCAGGGAGCACTGCTGGCAACAGGCTCCCTGCATCGTGGGACTGAGGAGAGAGAAGCAGACCTACTTAAGTGATAGGCTCTGCTTCTTAGGCTACTGGACACCATTAGCTCCAGAGGGAGTCTGAACGCAGGTCTCCCCTCGCTGTTCGTCCCAGAGCCGCGCCGCCGTCCTCCTCGCAGAGCCGTAAGATAGAAGCCGGGTGAGTATAAGAAGAAAAGAAGACTTCAAGGCGGCAGAAGACTTAAGATCTTCACTGAGGTAAGCGCGCAGCGGTAACGCTGCGCGCCATTGCTCCCACACACTAGCGGGCACTGATGGGTGCAGGGTGCAGGTTGCGGGGGGGGGTCACCGGGCCCTTCTGGGTCTCAAAAACGTCCCCTATCCCAAATAGCAGACACCGAAACGGATTCTGACTCCAGTGTCGACTACGATGATGCGAGGTTACACCCAAGGATGGCCAAAAGTATTCATTATATGATTATTGCAATAAAAGATGTTTTGCATATCACAGATGACCCCTCGGTCCCTGACACGAGGGTGCACATGTATAAGGAAAAGAAACCTGAGGTAACCTTTCACCCATCTCATGAGCTGAACGAGTTATTTGAAAAAGCTTGGGAAACTCCTGATAAAAAAACTGCAGATTCCCAAAAGGATTCTTATGGCGTATCCTTTCCCTGCACAGGACAGGGTACGGTGGGAATCCTCGCCCAAGGTGGACAAGGCTTTAACACGCCTGTCCAAGAAGGTGGCGCTACCGTCTCCGGACACGGCAGCCCTCAAGGATCCTGCTGATCGCGGACAGGAAACTACTTTAAAGTCTATTTATGCACATACAGGTACTTTGCTCAGACCGTCAATAGCATTGGCATGGGTGTGTAGTGTAGTTGCAGCTTGGACAGATACCTTGTCAGCTGACCTTGATACCCTAGACAGGGATACCATTTTATGGACCTTAGGCCACATTAAAGACGCAGTCTTATATATGAGGGACGCTCAAAGAGACGTTGGGCTGCTGGGTTCGAGGGCCAACGCCATGGCGATTTCTGCTAGGCGAGCCCTGTGGACCCGCAAAAGGACGGGTGAGGCCGACTCAAAGAAGCATATGGAGGTTTTGCCATACAAAGGTGAAGTTTTATTTGGGGAAGGTCTCGCGGACCTGGTTGCCACAGCTACCGCGGGTAAATCTACCTCTTTGCCTTTTGTTCCCCCACAGCAAAAGAAAACTCCACAATATCAGATGCAGTCCTTTCGGTCGCATAAGTCCAGAAGAGGTCAGGGCTCATCTTTCCTCGCCAGAGGTAAGGGTAGAGGAAAGAGAGCACCTGCTCCAGCTAGTTCCCAAGAGCAGAAGTCCTCCCCGGCTTCTATTAAATCCACCGCATGACGCTGGGGCTCCACTGAGGGAGTCCGCACCGGTGGGGGCACGTCTTCGACTCTTCAGCCAGGTCTGGGTTCTGTCAGACGTGGATCCTTGGGCGATGGATATTGTATCCCAAGGCTACAACCTGGAATTCAAAGAGGTGCCCCCTCGCCGATTTTTCAAGTCGGCCTTGCCAGCTTCTTCCCCAGAGCGGGAAATAGTGTTAGCTGCAATTCAAAAGCTGTGTCAACAGCAAGTGATTGTCAAGGTTCCCCTAGTCCAACAGGGTAAAGGGTACTATTCGACCCTGTTCGGGGTCCCGAAGCCGGGTGGTTCGGTCAGACCCATTTTGAATCTAAAATCCCTAAACCTGTACTTGAAAAAGTTCAAATTCAAGATGGAATCGCTCCGGGCTGTGATCTCCAATCTGGAAGGGGGGGGGTTTTATGGTGTCACTCGACATAAAGGATGCATACCTTCATGTCCCCATATATCCTCCTCATCAGGCGTACCTGAGATTCGCTGTACGGGACTGTCATTACCAGTTTCAGATGTTGCCGTTTGGGCTTTCCATGGCCCCGAGGATTTTCACCAAGGTGATGGCGGAGATGATGGTGCTCCTGCGCAGGCAGGGAGTCACAATTATCCCATACTTAGTCGATCTCCTGATAAAAGCAAGATCGAGAGATCAATTGCAGAAGAGCGTGTCGCTCTCCCTGAGAGTGCTACAACAACACGGTTGGATTCTCAATCTGCCAAAGTCACAATAGATTCCAACGACTCGACTATCATTCCTAGGCATGATTCTGGACACGGAACAGAAGAGGGTTTTTCTCCCGATGGGAGAAAGCCCAGGACCTCCAGAACATGGTCAGAGACTTGCTAAAACCAAAAAGAGTGTCTGTTCATCAATGCACTCGAGTTCTGGGGAAAACGGTAGCAGCCTACGAGGCCATCCCCTTCGGCAGGTTTCATGCAAGGACGTTTCAGTGGGACCTCCTGGACAAGTGGTCAGGGTCCCATCTACTAATACATCAGAAGATAAGCCTGTCCCCCCGGGCCAGGGTGTCTCTCCTGTGGTGGCTGCAAAGTGCTCACCTTCTAGAAGGTCGCAGATTCGGCATTCAAGACTGGGTTCTGGTGACCACGGAAGCGAGCCTCCGAGGATGGGGAGCAGTCACACAAGGAAGACATTTTCAGGGGCTATGGTCAAGCCAGGAGGCTTGTCTACACATCAACGTACTGGAATTGAGGGCCATATACAACGGCCTATGACAAGCGGAGAATCTTCTTCGCGACCTACCGGTTCTGATTCAATCAGACAACGTCACAGCCGTGGCTCATGTAAACCGCAAAGGCGGGACAAGGAGCAGAGTGGCAATGGCGGAAGCCACCAGGATTCTTCGCTGGGCGTAAAATCACGCAAGCGCTCTGTCAGCGGTCTTCATTCTGGGAGTGGACAACTGGGAAGCAGACTTCCTCAGCAGACACGATCTCCATCCAGGAGAGTGGGGATTTCATCAAGACGTTTTCACAGAGATAACAAGTCTTTGGGGAATTCCTCACATAGACATGATGGCGTCACGCCTCAACAAGAAGCTTCGGAGGTATTGTGCCAGGTCTCGGGACCCTCAGGCAGTAGCGGTAGACGCCCTGGTGACACCTTGGGTGTTTCAGTCGGTCTATGTGTTCCCCCCCTTCCTCTCATCTTAAAAATATTGAGAATCATAAGACAAAAAAGTGAAAACAATCCTCATTGTTCCAGATTGGCCTCGAAGGGCCTGGTATTCAGATCTTCTGGAGATGCTCACAGAAGATCCATGGCCTCTTCCTCTCAGGGAGGACCTGTTACAACAGGGGCCCTGCGTGTTCCAAGACTTACCACGGTTACGTTTGACGGCATGGCGGTTGAACACCGAATCCTAGCTGGGAAAGGTATTCCGTAGGAATTCATCCCTACTCTGATAAAGGCTAGGAAGGAGGTGACGGCAAAACATTATCACCGTATCTGGAGGGAGTATGTATCTTGGTGTGAAGCCAAGAATGCTTCTACGGAAGATTTCCACTTGGGCCGTTTTCTCCACTTTCTACAGACAGGAGTGGATATGGGCCTAAAGCTAGGCTCCATTAAGGTACAGATTTCGGCCCTATCTATATTCTTCCAGAAGGAATTGGCTTCTCTCCCAGAAGTCCAGACTTTTGTAAAGGGAGTGCTGCACATCCAGCCTCCTTTTGTGCCCCCAGTGGCACCTTGGGACCTTAACGTGGTGTTGCGGTTCCTGAAGTTTCACTGGTTTGAAACTCTTCAAACGGTTGAATTCAAATTTCTCACTTGGAAGGTGTTCATGTTGTTGGCCTTGGCATCTGCAAGGCGGGTGTCCGAATTGGCGGCCTTCTCTCACAAGAGCCCCTATTTGACCTTCCATGTGGATAGAGCAGAGTTGAGGACTCGTCCTCAATTTTTGCCTAAGGTGGTTTCTTAATTTCATATGAACCAACCTATTGTGGTGCCTGTGGCTACGGGTGACTAGGAGGATTCCAAGTCCCTGGATGTAGTCAGGGCCTTAAAAATAAGAATTTACTTACCGATAATTCTATTTCTCATAGTCCGTAGTGGATGCTGGGGACTCCGAAAGGACCATGGGGAATAGCGGCTCCGCAGGAGACTGGGCACAAAAGTAAAAAGCTTTAGGACTACCTGGTGTGCACTGGCTCCTCCCCCTATGACCCTCCTCCAAGCCTCAGTTAGGATACTGTGCCCGGACGAGCGTACACAATAAGGAAGGATTTTGAATCCCGGGTAAGACTCATACCAGCCACACCAATCACACCGTACAACTTGTGATCTGAACCCAGTTAACAGCATGATAACAGAAGGAGCCTCTGAAAAGATGGCTCACAACAACAATAACCCGATTTTGTAACAATAACTATGTACAAGTAATGCAGACAAACCGCACTTGGGATGGGCGCCCAGCATCCACTACGGACTATGAGAAATAGAATTATCGGTAAGTAAATTCTTATTTTCTCTAACGTCCTAGTGGATGCTGGGGACTCCGAAAGGACCATGGGGATTATACCAAAGCTCCCAAACGGGCGGGAGAGTGCGGATGACTCTGCAGCACCGAATGAGAGAACTCCAGGTCCTCCTCAGCCAGGGTATCAAATTTGTAGAATTTAGCAAACGTGTTTGCCCCTGACCAAGTAGCTGCTCGGCAAAGTTGTAAAGCCGAGACCCCTCGGGCAGCCGCCCAAGATGAGCCCACTTTCCGTGTGGAATGGGCTTTAACAGATTTTGGTTGTGGCAGGCCTGCCACAGAATGTGCAAGCTGAATTGTACTACAAATCCAACGAGCAATCGTCTGCTTAGAAGCAGGAGCACCCAGCTTATTGGGTGCATACAGGATAAACAGCGAATCAGATTTTCTGACTCCAGCCGTCCTGGAAACATACATTTTCAGGGCCCTGACTACGTCCAGCAACTTGGAATCCTCCAAGTCCCTAGTAGCCGCAGGCAACACAATAGGCTGGTTCAAGTGAAAAGCTGAAACCACCTTAGGGAGAAATTGAGGACGAGTCCTCAATTCTGCCCTGTCCGTATGAAAAATTAGGTAAGGGCTTTTATAGGATAAAGCCGCCAATTCTGAGACACGCCTGGCTGAAGCCAGGGCTAACAGCATTACCACTTTCCATGTGAGATATTTTAAGTCCACAGTGGTGAGTGGTTCAAACCAATGTGATTTTAGGAATCCCAAAACTACATTGAGATCCCAAGGTGCCACTGGAGGCACAAAAGGAGGCTGTATATGCAGTACTCCCTTGACAAACGTCTGAACTTCAGGAACAGAAGCCAGTTCTTTTTGGAAGAATATTGACAGGGCCGAAATTTGAACCTTAATGGACCCTAATTTGAGGCCCATAGACAGTCCTGTTTGCAGGAAATGCAGGAAACGACCCAGTTGAAATTCCTCTGTAGGGGCCTTCCTGGCCTCGCACCACGCAACATATTTACGCCAAATACGGTGATAATGTTGTACGGTTACATCCTTCCTGGCTTTGATCAGGGTAGGGATGACTTCATCCGGAATGCCTTTTTCCTTCAGGATCCGGCGTTCAACCGCCATGCCGTCAAACGCAGCCGCGGTAAGTCTTGGAACAGACATGGTCCCTGCTGGAGCAGGTCCTTTCTTAGAGGTAGAGGCCACGGGTCTTCCGTGAGCATCTCTTGAATTTCCGGGTACCAAGTCCTTCTTGGCCAATCCGGAGCCACGAGTATAGTCTTTACTCCTCTCCTTCTTATGATTCTCAGTACTTTTGGTATGAGAGGAAGAGCAGGGAACACATACACTGACTGGTACACCCACGGTGTTACCAGAGCGTCCACAGCTATTGCCTGAGGGTCCCTTGACCTGGTGCAATATCTGTCCTGTTTTTTGTTGAGGCGGGACGCCATCATGTCCACCTTTGGTTTTTCCCAACGGTTCACAATCATGTGGAAGACTTCTGGGTGAAGTCCCCACTCCCCCGGGTGAAGATCGTGTCTGCTGAGGAAGTCTGCTTCCCAGTTGTCCACTCCCGGAATGAACACTGCTGACAGTGCTATCACATGATTCTCCGCCCAGCGAAGAATCCTTGCCACTTCCATCATTGCCCTCCTGCTTCTTGTGCCGCCCTGTCTGTTTACGTGGGCGACTGCCGTGATGTTGTCCGACTGGATCAACACCGGCTGACCCTGAAGCAGAGGTCTTGCCTGACTTAGGGCATTGTAAATGGCCCTTAGTTCCAGGATATTTATGTGAAGTGACGTTTCCATGCTTGACCACAAGCCTTGGAAATTTCTTCCCTGTGTGACTGCTCCCCAGCCTCTCAGGCTGGCATCCGTGGTCACCAGGACCCAATCCTGAATGCCGAATCTGCGGCCCTCTAGGAGATGAGCACTCTGTAACCACCACAGGAGAGACACCCTTGTCCTTGGAGACAGGGTTATCCGCTGATGCATTTGAAGATGCGATCCGGACCATTTGTCCAGCAGATCCCACTGAAAAGTTCTTGCGTGGAATCTGCCGAATGGAATCGCTTCGTAAGAAGCCACCATCTTTCCCAGGACCCTTGTGCATTGGTGTACTGACACTTGGCCTGGTCTTAGGAGGTTCCTGACTAGGTCGGATAACTCCTTGGCTTTCTCCTCCGGGATGTTGCCATATGGGTAATTGTCGGCACTTAGTATAATATTAGGCTAATAGATGTTGTCTGAATCAAAATATAATTCATTATAAATAGGCGATGTTACCATAGTGGACAGTATACTGGATATATATATCGTAAGGTATAACTTAAATAGGTTTGAATGTATTAGTCTTATGTTTTGAGAATTTAGTAGCATGTATTTCTGTGTGTTTTACTGCAAGATTATGGGTCATTATGTAAGAGACAGGTTTTCTCTGTGTAAGCCATATAGCCAGAATACACAATACATTGAGCATTACACAAATTCATCCCTTCCATGCCATTATTCATATCTGTATTAATCAAAGGATTAATGTCTGATCTGCGCTATACCAAGTACAATTAAATCAAAGTTTACATGATATGTAGATATATGTATACTGTATACTTGATTCACACACAGCAAATAAATAATTATAACTTGGTGGATAAAGTCAATAGGTCACCTAGCTCAGGTCTCATAATATGCAAACAGTTACTGGTATGAACAGGGTGCATTGGAATTCACAATCAAAGATCTTCATACCTTTAGAAAGTATATCAACCAGCTGGCCTATTGTCCAGTTATACTGCTGGCCAGAGGCAATGATAATATAGGATCAAACCCACTATAAACAGGTCACAATCATTTATGCTAACACCCTAGGGCCTAGGCGAAATAGATCGTTTACACATCCATACAAAGGTAGATCTCTGATGGATAAAGAAATACCAAATTTTATGATCCCAAATTCCCTACATGCTCACCACCGTGGGACGGAGTTAGCAGAGAACGTTTTATTACACTTTGGAATCTGTCAAAACCTATAATTATGTACTTCATTGGAAACTGTGGGGATATACTAGTTTTGAATTGGTAGAATATAGGATAAAAAGCAGCAGACTTTTAGTTAAGAGGGAGGAAGAAAGGAGGAGGAGAAGGAGAAGGAAGGAAGTCAGTCAGGAGGAGAAGTCATGGAGAACATGCAGAAGGAATGATTCTTGGGATGGCAATCTTTAACTTGCAAGTATAAATATGATAGTAATTGAAACTGTTTGTGAAACTTATGTCATGTTGTTTTATGTTATGTAACGAAGGAAGCATAGCATAGCTTAATATAATAATTAGTATATATATCACTACTGTGTATATCTTATTCTGTACGATTTGATCTGCCTGTAAATAAAGAATCATATAAAAAGAGCGGTAATATTCAAGCTTGAACTCTCTTTAAGGAATCTTAACTTCATAAATTAATAAGTCATATGTATAAGGACTGCATATATGTATCAGCCAATTAGTTTGTAGGCCTGACATAATATATTTGCAGATATATATGATAACGCATATTAATTTAAATATATCCATATATTAATAACCATATATGTTATATTAAATATTAATATTCATAAATATGATTCCATAAAGCAATAGGGAGAAACACCTTTTTCTGTACTGTGTCCAGAATCATCCCTAGGAACAGCAGACGTGTCGTCGGAATCAGCTGCGATTTTGGAATATTTAGAATCCATCCGTGCTGTCGTAGTACTACTTGAGATAGTGCTACTCCGACCTCTAACTGTTCTCTGGACCTTGCCCTTATCAGGAGATCGTCCAAGTAAGGGATAATTAAGACGCCTTTTCTTCGAAGAAGAATCATCATTTCGGCCATTACCTTGGTAAAGACCCGGGGTGCCGTGGACAATCCAAACGGCAGCGTCTGAAACTGATAGTGACAGTTCTGTACCACAAACCTGAGGTACCCTTGGTGAGAAGGGCAAATTGGGACATGGAGGTAAGCATCCTTGATGTCCAGAGACACCATATAGTCCCCTTCTTCCAGGTTCGCTATCACTGCTCTGAGTGACTCCATCTTGAACTTGAACCTTTTCATGTAAGTGTTCAAGGATTTCAGATTTAAAATGGGTCTCACCGAGCCGTCCGGCTTCGGTACCACAAACAGCGTGGAATAATACCCCTTTCCCTGTTGTAGGAGGGGTACCTTGATTATCACCTGCTGGGAATACAGCTTGTGAATGGCTTCCAATACCACCTCCCTGTCGGGGGGAGACGTTGGTAAAGCAGACTTCAGGAACCGGCGAGGGGGAGACGTCTCGAATTCCAATTTGTACCCCTGAGATACTACCTGCAGGATCCAGGGGTCCACTTGCGAGTGAGCCCACTGCGCGCTGAAATTCTTGAGACGGGCCCCCACCGTGCCTGAGTCCACTTGTAAGGCCCCAGCGTCATGCTGAGGACTTGGCAGAAGCGGGGGAGGGCTTCTGTTCGTGGGAAGAGGCTGTCTGCTGCAGTCTTTTTCCCCTTCCTCTGCCCCGGGGCAGATATGAGTGGCCTTTTGCCCGCTTGCCCTTATGGGGACGAAAGGACTGAGCCTGAAAAGACGGTATCTTTTTCTGCTGCGAGGTGACTTGGGGTAAAAAGGTGGATTTTCCAGCCGTTGCCGTGGCCACCAGGTCCGATAGACCGACCCCAAATAACTCCTCCCCTTTATACGGCAATACTTCCATATGCCGTTTGGAATCCGCATCACCTGACCACTGTCGTGTCCATAATCCTCTTCTGGCAGAAATGGACATCGCACTTACTCTTGATGCCAGAGTACAAATATCCCTCTGTGCATCTCGCATATATAGAAATGCATCCTTTAAATACTCTATAGTCAATAATATATTGTCCCTGTCTAGGGTATCAATATTTTCAGTCAGGGAATCCGACCAAGCCACCCCAGCACTGCACATCCAGGCTGAGGCAATTGCTGGTCGCAGTATAATACCAGTATGTGTGTATATACTTTTAAGGATATTTTCCAGCTTTCTATCAGCTGGTTCCTTGAGGGCGGCCGTATCTGGGGACGGTAACGCCACTTGTTTTGATAAGCGTGTGAGCGCCTTATCTACGCTAGGGGGTGTTTCCCAACGCGCCCTAACCTCTGGCGGGAAAGGGTATAATGCCAATAACTTTTTAGAAATTAGCAGTTTTTTATCGGGGGAAACCCACGCTTCATCACACACCTCATTTAATTCATCTGATTCGGGAAAAACTACGGGTAGTTTTTTCACACCCCACATAATACCCTTTTTTGTGGTACTTGTAGTATCAGAAATGTTCAAAACCTCCTTCATTGCCGTGATCATGTAACGTGTGGCCCTACTGGAAAATACGTTTGTTTCCTCACCGTCGACACTGGAGTCAGTGTCTGGGTCTGTGTCGACCACCTGAGGTAACGGGCGCTTTAGAGCCCCTGACGGTGTTTGAGACGCCTGTACAGGTATTAACTGATTTGCCGGCTGTCTCATGTCGTCAACAGTCTTTTGTAAAGTGCTGACACTATCACGTAATTCTTTCCATAAGACCATCCAGTCAGGTGTCGACTCCCTAGGGGGTGACATCACTAACACAGGCAATTGCTCCGCCTCCACATCATTTTCCTCCTCATACATGTCGACACAACGTACCGACACACAGCACACACACAGGGAATGCTCTGATAGAGGACAGGACCCCACTAGCCCTTTGGGGAGACAGAGGGAGAGTTTGCCAGCACACACCAGAGCGCTATATATATACAGGGATAACCTTATATAAGTGTTTTTCCCTAATATAGCTGCTGTATATATTTATATGCCAAATTAGTGCCCCCCCCTCTCTTGTTTTACCCTGTTTCTGTAGTGCAGGACTACAGGGGAGAGTCAGGGAGCCTTCCTCCAACGGAGCTGTGAGGAAAAAATGGCGCCAGTGTGCTGAGGAGATAGGCTCCGCCCCTTTTTCGGCTGCCTTTCTCCCGCTTTTTTATGTAAAAATTGGCAGGGGTTAAATACATCCATATAGCCCAGAAGCTATATGTGATGTATTTTTTGCCAAAAAAGGTGTTTTTATTGCGTCTCAGGGCGCCCCCCCCCCCCCAGCGCCCTGCACCCTCAGTGACCGGAGTGTGAAGTGTGCTGAGAGCAATGGCGCACAGCTGCAGTGCTGTGCGCTACCTTATAGAAGACAGGACGTCTTCTGCCGCCGATTTTCCGGACCTCTTCCGTCTTCTGGCTCTGTAAGGGGGACGGCGGCGCGGCTCTGGGACCCATCCATGGCTGGTCCTGTGATCGTCCCTCTGGAGCTAATGTCCAGTAGCCTAAGAAGCCCAATCCACTCTGCACGCAGGTGAGTTCGCTTCTTCTCCCCTTAGTCCCTCGGTGCAGTGAGCCTGTTGCCAGCAGGTCTCACTGAAAATAAAAAACCTACTTTAAACTTTTACACTAAGCAGCTCAGGAGAGCCCCTTAGCCTGCACCCGTCTCGTTCGGGCACAAAAATCTAACTGAGGCTTGGAGGAGGGTCATAGGGGGAGGAGCCAGTGCACACCAGGTAGTCCTAAAGCTTTTTACTTTTGTGCCCAGTCTCCTGCGGAGCCGCTATTCCCCATGGTCCTTTCGGAGTCCCCAGCATCCACTAGGACGTTAGAGAAAATCTATGTAGCCAGGACGGCTCGGGTTAGGAAAACAGAAGCACTGTTTGTCCTGTATGCAGCCAACAAAGTTGGCGCTCCTGCTTCGAAGCAGACTATTGCTCGCTGGATCTGTAACACGATTCAGCAGGCTCATTCTACGGCGGGTTTGCCGTTAACAAATTCAGTAAAGGCCCATTCCACTAGGAAGGTGGCCTCTTCTTGGACGGCTGCCCGAGGCGTCTCGGCTTTACAGCTTTGCCGAGCAGCTACCTGGTCAGGTTCAAACACTTCTGCAAAGTTCTATAAGTTTGATACCCTGGCTGATGAGGACCTTGCGTTTGCTCAGTCGGTGCTGCAGAGTCGTCCGCACTCTCCCGCCCGGTCTGGAGCTTTGGTATAAACCCCATGGTCCTTACGGAGTCCCCATCATCCTCTAGGACGTAAGAGAAAATAAGATTTTAAACCTACCGGTAAATCTTTTTCTCCTAGTCCGTAGAGGATGCTGGGCGCCCGTCCCAGTGCGGACAAAATCTGAAAGGCTTGTATATAGTTGTTGCTTCCAGAAGGGTTATGTTACAGTTGAGATCAGTCTTTAGCTGATACTGTTTTTTGTTCATACTGTTAACTGGTTGCGTATATTCCAGGTTATACGGTGTGGATGGTGTGGGCTGGTATGAATCTTGCCCTTAGATTAACAAAATCCTTTCCTCGTATTGTCCATCTCCTCTGGGCACAGTTTCTCTAACTGAGGTCTGGAGGAGGGGCATAGAGGGAGGAGCCAGTGCACACCCATTCTAAAGTTCTTTATAGTGCCCATATCTCCTGCGGAGCCCGTCCATACCCCATGGTCCTTACGGAGTCCCCAGCATCCTCTACGGACTAGGAGAAAAAGATTTACCGGTAGGTTTAAAATCTTATTTATTCACATTTATGGTAAACACACTGTATGGAAAAAGCACGGTTTGACAGCAGGGGGAAGAGTACAGGATTCATGTTGCCAAACATTTGGGGTTTAACTAGATTGTGTGAAGGCTTATACTATCTAGTGTGTGTGTGTACTTTTACTTGTGTTTGGAAGCTCCCTGTAAAAAACTTCTCTTTGTATTTAAATACATTAAACATAAAAATTAGAACAAGTAGTCTTCTGACAAATTTTACCGCAAAGCATGAAAACTTTTTTTTATCTTTGCTAGTATATATGGTAACACCAGACGCAATGGTTTCTAGTGTCACACCCACATATGTGTGTTTTTAAAAATGTATGGAACCAGAGGATTATGCTGAGATCAGGGAAAACGATGCTAAGTCTTCTGTGTGTCTGAGAATCAAGGAAAACACAAGAACTTGTTCAGGTAGTACCTGGTCCCCTCAGTGTTTTGATAGGTGTTGGAGGGTCTGCGGGAAGAGGTCACCATGGGTCACATATAAGGAATTCTGGCATTCAGTTCACTGATTAATTTTCTCGATGACTGATATTACTATGGAGTGTTACCGCTCTTATTTCCTCTTACCAAGATCAGTCCCCAATATTGAGAAACTTGTGCATCTTCTGATTAGACATGTTCTCAATGCAGCTAACTGTGATGTAGCTGCTTTTCTAAACCTCCTCTGTAGCACATACCCTTTAGAATACGTCATCCGCTTACTGTGTGATTACCACATTACATTTTTAAGAATGGGTCTCATAGTGAGGCTTCTACTTAACGCGTACACACCTTAAAGCTGACTAGTCATTTTACCTGGCCTCGTTTTTTGTTTTTTTTGTATAGATAACATTCTATTGTCACCTCTCTCCTTTATCCTTAAGTTACTTCGGTACTATCATAGCCAACAGACAATTATCTAGCATATCCATTTTCTCTGGTCACAAGTTTATGCATGGTGTTTATTATTACATTACTATTTTTCCTATGTTTCTGTACCAGTTGTCTCATGCAAAATTCAATAAAACATTTATTTAAAAAAAAATTGATTATAAGCTTTAAGTGTACACCGGTGGAGGCGGTTATTTTGTACAGTCTGTTCAATAGAAACTGTGCCCAAGCCACCAAGAGATGCCTCAGTGGTAAAGGTAGTAGGCAAGAATGTGGCCTTGGCCACATCCCATTGGGTGCTTTCCAAAAAAGATGCCTGCTGAGAATGTGTGGCAACACCATCTATTATGGGGCCTAATTCAGATCTGATCGTTAGGCAGCAATCAGATAGTCAGCGTCTACAGGGGGAGTGTATTTTCACTGCGCAAGTGTGCGATCGCATGTGTAGCAGAGCTGCACAAACTGATTTTGTGCAGTCTTGGCGCAGCCCAGGACTTACTCTTGCAGTCCGATGAGAACAGGGTGCTCGGGACCGGAGCTGCCGTCAGACACCCTCCCTGAAAACGCTTGATCCCAACTGCATTTTTCCAGACACTCCCTGAAAACGGTCAGTTGCCACCGACGAACGGCTTCTTCAGGTCAATCTCCTTGTGAATGCCCGTGCAAATGGATTCTTTGCACCATCCCGTCGCAGGGTGCCGATGCCCGTTGCAGCCATGCGAAGCGCCGGTGCAGTGCATACACATGCGCAGTTCGGACCTGATCGCCTGCTGAGCGAAAACGCACAGCAGCGATCAGATCTGAATGACACCCATGTTGTTACCTCCCTGGCTGAAACCGTGCCCAATCTGCACCAATGTTCATGCTTCAATGATGTCACCAGTTCCTAGTCTATATTCTCTTGAATATTGAATCAGTCCACAAATATATGCACATGTTTAATACTAGTGATGTTCGTTAATACAGGTTAAGTATCCCTTATCCAAAATGCTTGGGACCAGAGGTATTTTGGATATGGGATTTTTCCGTATTTTGGAATAATTGCATACCATAATGAGATATCATGGTGATAGGACCTAAATCTAAGCACAGAATGCATTTTTGTTACATATACACCTTATACACATAGCCGGAAGGTAATTTTAGCCAATATTTTTTGTAACTTTGTGCATTGAACAAAGTGTGTGTACATTCACACAATTCATTTATGTTTCATATACACCTTATACACACAGCCTGAAGGTCATTTAATACAATAGTTTTAATAACTCTGTGTATTAAACAAAGTTTGTGTACATTGAGCCATCAAAAAACAAAGGTTTCACTATCTCACTCTCACTCAAAAAAGTCTGTATTTCGGAATATTCCGTATTTCGGAATATTTGGATATGGGATACTCAACCTGTACTGGAGAAAATAAAATAAAGGTAAATTGTTAGAGAACAATGTGAATTAATCTCTGCCCATTAAATAGAAGTACAGTATTTCAAAGCCACATTCATTGCAATGATTGCTTTGGTATATAACATTTTCCACTTAATCATATTTGTTCTTGCAGCATCTGAGGATGCCAAATTAGCCTATTTGTTGAAAACTCATTGTTATTTTTAGATATATTATGGTCTTAATCCCCATTTTCCAGTGTTCCGTTGCTGGTATTTTTGTTGCAGAATTGCCTTTTCGGAATAATCAGGTTATACGGAGTGAGTCATTTGTTTTAATTTTCTCTTATTCTGTGTATTTTCTTTTATTGTTGAGCATATTGTTGCCTCTATATCCTATTGTGCGCATGCTGTGCTTTGTACATAATTATGTCATGTGACAAATAGGGAATTGAACACAGCTTGGAAAAATACTTCTATGGTCACAATGAACAAAAAAAAAATACAATTTTCCATGTTTCGCGCTCCATGGGTTCTGTTTGTGCTGTTGCAGATTACAGTACTTGCTCAAATCCATCAGCAGTTTGGAAGGTACTGTAGAAGTAATATATTATGGCTATATTTTGAAAATACTTTGATATTTGTATGCTGCTTCTATGAACAGGTTGGCTTTCCTGATCGCCGGGATCCTGACAGCCGGTATATAGACTGCATCCCGTTGGCTTTTTCTTGACCTTTTCACATAGACCCGTGAGAGCCAAGGTTTGGGTTTAATTATATGTTTAAAATGTGTCTTCTTTCTAATAGAAATATTTTTGTGCTCATTATAATTAAAGTGAACCTGTCATGTGATTTAGTCCTCCGCACAAGCATATGCAAATGAGATGCTTGTTGGTAGTATGGGGATATTTATGATCTTATAAGGTCAGTATTCTGACAGAATTGGGCTAGCCTGGGTATCTCGGGAATAATTCTGTGCTGTCGCTTGGCATTCAGAGAATAGCCAATTGGACAGAATCTTTCTTAACACCCATAAACCTACCCCAGTTCACCATTTCAGGATAGAGACAATTAGGATTTAAACTGATCTATGTACAGTCTGCTTTTAAGTTTAGTATTCTTTTAATAGGCATTATAACGAAATCTGCTAAAATGCATGTGACTACACTTAGCATATAGGCCCTCATTCTGAGTTGTTCGCTCACTAGCTGCTTTTAGCAGCCGTGCAAACGCTAAGCCGCCGCCCTCTGGGAGTGTATCTTAGCTTAGCAGAAGTGCGAACGAAAGGATTGCAGCGCTGCTACAAAAAAAGATTGCGCAGTTTCTGAGCAGCTCGAGACCTACTCCTAGCTTGCGATCACTTCAGACTGTTTAGTTCCTGTTTTGACGTCACGAACACGCCCTGCGTTCGGCCAGCCACGCCTGCGTTTCCCAGGGAAAGCCCGCGTTTGTATCTGGCACGCCTGCGTTTTTACACACACTCCCCGAAAACGGTCAGTTACCACCCAGAAACACCCACTTCCTGTCGATCACTCTGCAGCCAGCAGTGCGACTGAAAAGCGTCGCTAGAGCTTGTGTGAAATTGCATCGGCTTTTGTGAAAGTACGTCGCGCGTGCGCATTGAGCCACATACGCATGCGCTGAAGTGCCGATTTTTAGCCTGATCGCAGCGCTGCGAACAACGGCAGCTAGCGATCAACTCGGAATGACCCCCATTATTTGGGTGCTCAGAGCAAACTATTGTTTTCTACAGTAATCTGCCTTATTCACAGAGTTATTTCAATCGCTTCAGTTCCAACAAGGTAGGAAAACAATTAGAAGTGCACTTATTATACTGCTGCGCTTTTACTTTTCTTATCTCCACCATAAAGTTACTGCATAGCACCAATTGTTTGCACAAATCTTCTTTATTAAAATCTCTGCCTGGTACTGGCAGCTATTGTAACTAGAACATTCACACTTTAGGTTGACTGCACAAATGTAAGATTAAAAACAAAGACACAGGAACATAGAAAGCATAGTCTCACAATACTACAGGTTTATGGAAATATCCGTTTGTAAGGGGAAAAAATGAAGATGGTAAACTTTTGTGAATTAAATTGTACAAACACATTTTGTGTAACGTGTCAGTCTTTTTCTGAACTTTGGTATCATTGACAGTACAAAACCCTGACTTAAAAAACCTTGATTTGAAAACCATGATTTCAATGTATTTTGTAAAGCTGGGCATACACTATACAATTTATCTGGCAGATGATCTGCCAAATCTGGCTGGTTGGAATGAAAATCTGGTAATGGATTAGGGCAAATGACAGTAGACCATTTGCTCACAAACGTTACCAGATTTTCACTCCAACCAGCCAGATCTGTCAGATTATCTGCCAGATAGTTGTACAGTGTATGTCAAGATTTATGGGGGGTACACACGGAGTGATAATCTAAGCAATCTGACTAGATTGCTTAGATTTTCAGCAAGATCGCTCCTTGTGTAGCCCTAACAGCGATAGCGATGCGCAGCCCCGCGCATCGCTATCGCTGGTGCTAGATTGGCACACATCGCGCTGTGCTGAGCGCCAGGAGAGATGTGTGGTTCGCTCAGCACACATCTCCGCTCAGCACACATCTCTCCCGCATCGGGCCGTGAGTACTGACCTTTAGTTTTGTATACTCTAATATTGTGTACAGATCTCCACCCTTCATATATAAACATACCACTACTTGTTGTCCTATTATCCAATAAGGCAGTATAACTATGGCTTATTTCTGAATGTTATGGAGTCAAATCCCCATAGAAAGGGGAAAAGAGAAAGAAACCAGATAAATTTAAGGTGCACTCATCCAACTATTGAATCATTGATACGATTATTGTTATGAAGCATGTATATCCACAGCAGCAATATCAAATACAGGCTTAAATGCTCAATAACCTTAATTGATGTAGAGGTTTATTTAATTATACATTTATATGGGACTAAATTGTCCTTTATTGAAAATAGAGCGAAATTTCTGAATGTTACTATTAGCTGTTTAGAGAATGTAATCTAAACCTAAAATACAATACTGTCATTTATATTAAAGATGTTGAAGTACCCGAGAGTTCAGCACTACAGCAATAAAAGGATTTATCAGATTTGTTTTGGACACTTAGAAATGTAGTTGTATAACATTATTATTATTATTATTATTATTATTATTATTAACCGTTTCTTGTATAGTACAGCAAATTCCATTGTGCTTTACAACTGGAGACAATGATAAGACAAAACTGGGTAATAACAAACAGTCAGAGGTAGGAAGGCCCTGCTCGCAAGTTTACAATCTATGGTTAAATTGTGTATTATATATAGTGTAATATCCAAAGTGTTTTATCAGTGGCTAATTAAGGCCTCTTATGAAACTGAAGAGAACGCAGGTCTTAAGGTGGGGGTAAACACTAGGCAATTTGCTCAGCGAGCGACATCTCCTAGTGTCTCCCCTCCCGGGCTGGGGCGCCCAACGGCGGGCATACACACTGTTGTGATATCACTAATGATATCACACAGTGCATCATGCCGCGGCCGGCCTAAGCAGCTGTGGATGAGTCCAAATTGAGCTGCATGCACGGCCGAGACAGAGGGTCGCTCATCGCTCGACACCGGCGGCATACACTATATTGCTCAGGAGGGGGAAAATAAGCAATCTAGTTCACTATGGGGTGTATTCAATTGGAGTTGAAAACTGCCGTCTTGTCTGAAAGACAACAGTTTCTGACTTTTTTAGGTAGGAAACTGGTGTGACCTATTCAATGGGGGCTGCATTTTTTCCGACAAGTCTGTAATTCCGAGTTGTCGGAAAACACATGGATCAGCGTGTTTTGTCGGATTCCTTGGCCAAATCCGACAGGTTTGGGCCCCGGTTCCGACAATGTCAATCCGACTTTCAAATAATGTCGGCTTTTAAAAAAACGTTGGTCCTGTCAGATTTTGCCGCTCATTGAATACTGCATTGTTGGATCCTTTCTGTCTGAAAGGATCCGACAAGCATTGAATAACCCCCCTATATCGCTAAGTGTGTACCCACCTTTAGATATGTTAATAAATAATTATGAGACGTATATTTGTTATCCATTATTTTATAGAATGAGTTTGGCAACACAGTTGGACAGCACCTGTAGGTACTGTATTTATAAAAAAAAAAAAAAAAAAAAAACCTTTCAAATATACAGCTCCCAGCTGTGCGTAAAATCCAGGAGAGGATTTACTGCTCTGACATTCTCAGCTCTACAGCTCGAACCTGCTTGAAAGTGTGAACCTAGGGCTTTGCACCTAGTCTCCGATTTGTAGTACATCTACACAGCAATAAAGGAAAGTTAATGACTTCCTGCCACTTCTATACCCTGTAACAGATCTGTTTTCCATGAGAGCCACTGCTACAGTCGCACCTGTAATAATTGTAGCCTTGGTAGACAAAAATACTTAGGAATAAAAATGTGTTGTAAAGGAAAATACATTGCTTAAAGAGAGAAATAATCCATTTACCTGAAAACATTAGGAGGAATCTGAATAATTATGTTTTAATTTGAGAACACATCTAAATTCTTAATTTTGATAAATTTGACCTGACTAGGTAAAATGTTGATTTGAACTCGTACACAAAATATTGCTCTTTCCCTTTTGTTTACTGATTTGTATGTGGAATAAGCTTCAAAGACATGGAAATGAATGCTTAAATTCAGTTCAAATTGTTTTATTATCCTTAATTTATATGGTGCCATATATGAGACAATGCAGGACAAGTACAAGGTTTATGAACATTGCTGCACCAGTGGTCATAACACTCAGAAAAGCATCAGGGTAGCAGAAACCAAGGGTTAGGTGCTGTTGTATGTAGTAAATTATAATATAAGTAAGGGGAGGAAAAGTGAGAGTAAGTAATCCATTGGCAGCAGAGGCGGCATTCATTATGGAGCGAAGAGGGCTGGCAGGAGTGTGAAGGGATTGATGAAAATGGGAGAGGATTGGGTGATGACTTTATAAGCAAATGTAAGAAGTTTGAATTGGGTTCTGAAAGGGAAGAGGAGCCAGTGTAGGGCTTGTAGGAGAAGGGAGGCAGATGTAGGTTTATAGAGGAAAATGAGCTGGGCAGCAGCATGAAGGATAGATTGGAGTGGAGAGAGGTCAGATAGGAGGGGGTTACAATAGTATCTGTTGTGCTGTCAATAGGTAATGGAATTGTGGGAAGTGAGGTTATGCGGGAGGGTGAGAAGATGATCAGCTCAGTTTTAGACAAGTTTACGAAAGCACTGGGACAACAGGAAGAGATAGCAGAGAGACCGTTGGAGATGCAAGTTAAGAGAGCAAGGGAGATGACTGGTAGGTCTGAGTATCATCATCATAGAGAAGATATTGGAGGTCAAAAGAGATGATGAGCTCACCTAAAGAGGATGTATAGAGGGAGAATAGGAGAGGTCCAAGAACAGAGCCTTGGGTTACACTGATACCCCTTATCCATTAGCTCAAAAAACACGGGTAAATGCACGGGGGCGTGCATTTACCAGTGTTTCTCTATCGTCCTAAGTGGATGCTGGGGTTCCTGAAAGGACCATGGGGAATAGCGGCTCCGCAGGAGACAGGGCACAAAAAAGTAAAGCTTTACTAGGTCAGGTGGTGTGCACTGGCTCCTCCCCCTATGACCCTCCTCCAGACTCCAGTTAGATTTTGTGCCCGAACGAGAAGGGTGCAATCTAGGTGGCTCTCCTAAAGAGCTGCTTAGAGAAAGTTTAGTTTAGGTTTTTTTCTTTACAGTGAGTCCTGCTGGCAACAGGATCACTGCAACGTGGGACTTAGGGGGAAAGTAGTAAACTCACCTGCATGCAGAGTGGATTTGCTGCTTGGCTACTGGACACCATTAGCTCCAGAGGGATCGAACACAGGCCCAGCCGTGGAGTCCGGTCCCGGAGCCGCGCCGCCGACCCCCTTGCAGATGCTGAAGCGTGAAGAGGTCCGGAAACCGGCGGCTGAAGACTCCTCAGTCTTCATAAGGTAGCGCACAGCACTGCAGCTGTGCGCCATTTTCCTCTCAGCACACTTCACTGGGCAGTCACTGAGGGTGCAGAGCGCTGGGGGGGGGCGCTCTGAGAGGCAAATATAAACCTTATACAAGGCTAAAAATACCTCACATATAGCCCATAGGGGCTATATGGAGATATTTAACCCCTGCCTGACTGGAAAAATAGCGGGAGAAGAACCCGCCGAAAAAGGGGCGGGGCCTATCTCCTCAGCACACGGCGCCATTTTCTGTCACAGCTCCGCTGGTCAGAACGGCTTCCAGGTCTCTCCCCTGCACTGCACTACAGAAACAGGGTAAAACAGAGAGGGGGGGCACATTAATGGCTATATATATATATATTAAAGCAGCTATAAGGGAGCACTTAATATAAGGATATCCCTTGTATATATAGCGCTTTGTGGTGTGTGCTGGCAGACTCTCCCTCTGTCTCCCCAAAAGGGCTAGTGGGTCCTGTCTTCATTAGAGCATTCCCTGTGAGTTTGCGGTGTGTGTCGGTACGTGGTGTCGACATGTATGAGGACGATATTGGTGTGGAGGCGGAGCAATTGCCAAATATGCAGATGTCACCCCCCAGGGGGTCGACACCAGAATGGATGCCTTTATTTGTGGAATTACGTGATGGTTTATCTTCCCTTAAACAGTCAGTTGAGGACATGAGGCGGCCGGACAATCAATTAATGCCTGTCCAGGCGCCTCAAACACCGTCAGGGGCTGTAAAACGCCCTTTGCCTCAGTCGGTCGACACAGACCCAGACACGGGCACTGATTCCAGTGACGACGGTAGAAATTCAAACGTATTTTCCAGTAGGGCCACACGTTATATGATTTTGGCAATGAAGGAGACGTTACATTTAGCTGATACTACAGATACCGTAAAACAGGGTATTATGTATGGTGTGAAAAAACTACAAACAGTTTTTCCTGAATCAGAAGAATTAAATGACGTGTGTGATGAAGCGTGGGTTGCTCCTGATAAAAAGTTGATAATTTCAAAAAAGTTATTGGCATTATACCCTTTCCCGCCAGAGGTTAGGGCGCGCTGGGAAACACCCCCTAAGGTGGACAAGGCGCTCACACGCTTATCCAAACAAGTGGCGTTACCCTCTCCTGAGACGGCCGCACTTAAGGATCCATCAGATAGAAAGATGGAAGTTATTCAAAAGAATATATACACACATGCAGGTGTTATACTACGACCAGCTATAGCAACTGCCTGGATGTGCAGTGCTGGAGTAGTTTGGTCAGAATCCCTGATTGAAAATATTGATACCCTAGATAGGGACAATGTTTTACTGTCGTTAGAACAAATAAAGGATGCATTTATCTATATGCGTGATGCACAGAGGGATATTTGCACACTGGCATCTCGGGTGAGTGCTATGTCCATTTCAGCCAGAAGAGCCTTATGGACACGACAGTGGACAGGCGATGCGGATTCAAAACGTCACATGGAGGTTTTGCCGTATAAAGGGGAGGAGTTATTTGGAGTTGGTCTATCAGACTTGGTGGCCACGGCTACTGCCGGGAAATCCACTTTTTTACCTCAAGTCACTCCCCAACAGAGAAAGGCACCGACCTTTCAACCGCAGCCTTTTCGCTCCTACAAAAATAAGAGAGCAAAGGGCTTGTCGTACCTGCCACGAGGCAGAGGAAGAGGGAAGAGACACCAACAGGCAGCTCCTTCCCAGGAACAGAAGCCCTCCCCGGCTCCTGCAAAAACCTCAGCATGACGCTGGGGCCTCTCAAGCGGACTCGGGGACAGTGGGGGGCCGTCTCAAAAATTACAGCGCGCAGTGGGCTCACTCGCAGGTAGACCCCTGGATCCTGCAGATAATATCTCAGGGGTACAGGTTGGAATTAGAGACGGATCCTCCTCATCGTTTCCTGAAGTCTGCCTTACCAACCGTCTCTTCCGAAAGGGAGAGGGTGTTGGAAGCCATTCACAAGCTGTACGCTCAGCAGGTGATAGTCAAAGTACCCCTATTACAACAAGGAAAGGGGTATTATTCCACTCTATTTGTGGTACCGAAGCCGGATGGCTCGGTAAGGCCTATTCTAAATCTGAAGTCCTTGAACCTCTACATAAAAAAGTTCAAGTTCAAGATGGAGTCACTCAGAGCAGTGATAGCGAACCTGGAAGAAGGGGACTTTATGGTATCCTTGGACATCAAGGATGCGTATCTACACGTTCCGATTTACCCCGCACACCAGGGGTACCTCAGGTTCATTGTTCAAAACTGTCACTATCAGTTTCAGACGCTGCCGTTCGGATTGTCCACGGCGCCTCGGGTCTTTACCAAGGTAATGGCCGAGATGATGATTCTTCTTCGAAGAAAAGGCGTATTAGTTATCCCATACTTGGACGATCTCCTAATAAGGGCAAGGTCCAGAGAACAGCTGGAGACAGCTTTAGCACTATCTCAAGAGGTGCTAAGACAACACGGGTGGATTCTGAATATTCCAAAATCCCATTTAATCCCGACAACTCGTCTGCTGTTCCTAGGAATGATTCTGGACACGGTTCAGAAAAAGGTTTTCCTTCCAGAGGAAAAAGCCAAGGAGTTATCCGATCTGGTCAGGAACCTCCTAAAACCAGGAAAAGTGTCAGTACATCAATGCACAAGAGTCCTGGGAAAAATGGTGGCTTCTTACGAAGCAATTCCATTCGGCAGATTCCATGCAAGAATATTCCAAAGGGATCTGTTGGACAAATGGTCAGGGTCGCATCTGCAGATGCACCTGCGAATAACCCTGTCACCAAAGACAAGGGTGTCACTTCTGTGGTGGTTGCAGAAGGCTCACCTATTAGAAGGCCGCAGATTCGGCATTCAGGATTGGATCCTGGTGACCACGGACGCCAGCCTGAGAGGCTGGGGAGCAGTCACACAAGGAAGAAACTTCCAGGGAGTATGGACGAGTCTGGAAAAGTCTCTTCACATAAACATTCTGGAACTAAGAGCAATCTACAATGCTCTAAGCCAGGCGGAACTTCTCCTGCAAGGAAAGCCGGTGTTGATTCAGTCGGACAACATCACGGCGGTCGCCCATGTAAACAGGCAGGGCGGCACAAGAAGCAGGAGTGCAATGGCAGAAGCTGCCAAGATTCTTCGCTGGGCGGAGAATCACGTGATAGCACTGTCAGCAGTGTTCATCCCGGGCGTGGACAACTGGGAAGCAGACTTCCTCAGCAGACACGATCTTCATCCGGGAGAGTGGGGTCTACATCCAGAAGTCTTCAACATGTTAATAGACCGTTGGGAAAGACCAATTGTAGACATGATGGCGTCTCGCCTCAACAAGAAACTGGACAAATATTGCGCCAGGTCAAGAGATCCACAGGCAATAGCTGTGGACGCACTGGTAACTCCTTGGGTGTACCAGTCAGTGTATGTGTTTCCTCCTCTGCCGCTCATACCAAAGGTATTGAAGATCATACGGCAAAGAAGAGTAAGAACAATACTAGTGGTTCCGGATTGGCCGAGAAGGACTTGGTATCCGGAACTTCAAGAGATGCTCACGGACGAACCGTGGCCTCTACCTCTGAGAAGGGACCTGCTACAGCAGGGTCCCTGTCTTTTTCAAGACTTACCGCGGCTGCGTTTGACGGCATGGCGGTTGAACGCCAGATCCTAAAAGGGAAAGGCATTCCAGAAGAAGTCATTCCTACCTTGATTAAGGCACGGAAGGAAGTCACCGTGAAACATTATCACCGCATTTGGCGAAAATATGTAGCGTGGTGCGAGGATCGGAAGGTTCCGACGGAGGAATTCCAACTGGGTCGTTTCCTACATTTCCTGCAATCAGGATTATCTATGGGTCTCAAATTGGGATCCATTAAGGTTCAAATTTCGGCCCTGTCAATATTCTTCCAAAAAGAATTGGCCTCTGTCCCTGAGGTCCAGACTTTTGTCAAGGGAGTACTGCATATACAGCCTCCTGTGGTGCCTCCGGTGGCACCGTGGGATCTAAATGTAGTTTTAGATTTCCTCAAATCCCATTGGTTTGAACCATTGAAAAAGGTGGATTTGAAATATCTCACATTGAAAGTGACTATGTTACTAGCCCTGGCCTCTGCCAGGAGAGTATCTGAATTGGCGGCTTTATCTTATAAAAGTCCTTATCTAATCTTCCATTCGGATAGGGCAGAACTGCGGACTCGTCCGCATTTTCTCCCTAAAGTGGTATCAGCATTTCATCTGAACCAACCTATTGTGGTGCCTGCGGCCACTAGCGACTTGGAGGACTCCAAGTTGTTGGACGTTGTCAGAGCCTTAAAAATATACATTGCAAGGACGGCTGGAGTCAGAAAATCTGACTCGCTGTTTATATTGTATGCACCCAACAAGTTGGGCGCACCTGCTTCTAAGCAGTCGATTGCTCGTTGGATTTGTAACACAATTCAACTTGCACATTCTGTGGCAGGCCTGCCACAGCCTAAAACTGTAAAAGCCCACTCCACAAGGAAGGTGGGCTCATCTTGGGCGGCTGCCCGAGGGGTCTCGGCATTACAACTCTGCCGAGCAGCTACGTGGTCGGGGGAGAACACGTTTGTAAAATTTTACAAATTTGATACCCTGGCAAAGGAGGACCTGGAGTTCTCTCATTCGGTGCTGCAGAGTCATCCGCACTCTCCCGCCCGTTTGGGAGCTTTGGTATAATCCCCATGGTCCTTTCAGGAACCCCAGCATCCACTTAGGACGATAGAGAAAATAAGAATTTACTTACCGATAATTCTATTTCTCGGAGTCCGTAGTGGATGCTGGGCGCCCATCCCAAGTGCGGATTATCTGCAATACTTGTACATAGTTATTGTTAACTAATTCGGGTTATTGTTAAGGAGCCATCTTTAAGAGGCCCTTTCTGTTGTCATACTGTTAACTGGGTTTAGATCACAAGTTGTACGGTGTGATTGGTGTGGCTGGTATGAGTCTTACCCGGGATTCAAAATGCCTCCCTTATTGTGTATGCTCGTCCGGGCACAGTACCTAACTGGAGTCTGGAGGAGGGTCATAGGGGGAGGAGCCAGTGCACACCACCTGACCTAGTAAAGCTTTACTTTTTTGTGCCCTGTCTCCTGCGGAGCCGCTATTCCCCATGGTCCTTTCAGGAACCCCAGCATCCACTACGGACTCCGAGAAATAGAATTATCGGTAAGTAAATTCTTATTTTTTTGCTAGTGGAAACGGCTCCCTCTGGAAAAACCCGGATCAGGTGACCCGGGTAGCTACCTAGGTAGGACACGGGAATGATCCGGGTAAGGTGTAGTGTAAACGGAAGCCGCGTCGATGCCGTTTGCACTGTATGGAAGGGCGGCGCTGAGAGATCATGTGATCTCCCAGCGCTGCCCCTGCCGCGTCACCACTCAGAAAGTGTAGTAGAGAACTGAACAGAAGACCGTAACTGATTTGACCAAATGCGTTTCGTCAAGATGACTTCTTCAGGGGTTAACATATGGTATCGTGATATAAAAATACGGAAAAGACTTCACACAAGGTGGCAACCATATTCCATATAAATAGATGATGGAAAATGTATTGAATATATCCACCCAAAATTTAGATAAAGGGCAATGACACCAAGAAGCATAGAGCGCTCTCTCATGAATATTCAGCTCTTTATACTGAGCCTGATTGTAGATTCTGTAAAGATATTCTCTGGACAGGGACCTTATATTGAGTCTACAGCGTCCAGATCTGTTCCACACAACAACCAGGTGCAGAGGGCAGTCCAGAGAATATCTGAATATTCATGAGAGAGAGCTCTATGCTACTTGGTGTCATTGCCCTTTATATAAACTTGGGTGGATATATTCAATCAATTTTCCATCATCTATATCAGGGGTGTCAAACTCAAATTCATCGGGGGCCGCATCAGCAGTTTGGTCCCCATCAAAGGGCCGGTTGTATCTGTAGGTCTATCCAAAATTTACCGCTCCACCTGCCTTATATGTCCCAGCCATCTGCCCCCTTTTAAAGTGCTCAGCCATGTGCCCCCTTTTATAGTGCCCAGCCATGTGCCCCCTTTTATAGTGCACAGGTCCCCATTTTACACATTGCGGCAGGCACAGGTCCCCATTTTACACATTGCGGCAGGCACAGGTCCCCATTTTACACATAGCGGCAGGTACAGGTCCCCATTTTACACATTGTGGCAGGCACAGGTCCCCATTTTACACATAGCGGCAGGTACAGGTCCCCATTTTACACATTGTGGCAGGCACAGGTCCCCATTTTACACATTGTGGCAGGCACAGGTCCCCATTTTACACATAGCGGCAGGTACAGGTCCCCATTTTACACATTGTGGCAGGCACAGGTCCCCATTTTACACATTGTGGCAGGCACAGGTCCCCATTTTACACATAGCGGCAGGTACAGGTCCCCATTTTACACATTGTGGCAGGCACAGGTCCCCATTTTACACATAGCGGCAGGTACAGGTCCCCATTTTACACATTGTGGCAGGCACAGGTCCCCATTTTACACATTGTGGCAGGCACAGGTCCCCATTTTACACATAGCGGCAGGTACAGGTCCCCATTTTACACATTGTGGCAGGCACAGGTCCCCATTTTACACATTGTGGCAGGCACAGGTCCCCATTTTACACATTGTGGCAGGCACAGGTCCCCATTTTACACATAGCGGCAGGTACAGGTCCCCATTTTACACATTGTGGCAGGCACAGGTCCCCATTTTACACATTGTGGCAGGCACAGGTCCCCATTTTACACATTGCGGCAGGTGGTGGAAGGAGGGAGAGAGAGAGAAAGAGAGGAAGGGAGAGGGGCTGACTTACATTTGAAGCGGTTCTCGCCGCTCTTCAGCCGCCTCTCCCTCCTCGTCTGCGCGGCTCCCTTCTCCCTCCTCCGACGGGGTTTCGTTGAATGACGCGTTTGCGCCGTGACGTCACGACGCAATCGCGTCATTCCGCGAAACCCCGCCCCCCCGCCCCCCCCCCCCCCGAGCTGGGCACTCGGGAGAAGGGGGTTTCATGGCGGCGGCACCGCGGGCCATCAGACGAGGTCTGGCGGGCCGGATTTGGCCCGCGGGCCTTGTCTTTGACACCCCTGATCTATATATATGGAATATGGATGCCACCTTGTGCGAAGTCTTTTCCGTATTTTTATATCACGATACCATATGTTAACCCCTGAAGAAGTCATCTTGATGAAACTCGTTGGGTCAAATCAGCTGTGGGACCTCCTGTGCCATTGCAGCCACATATGGTCCCTGTAGATAAATCCTCCCTGGGTGGGCACTCTGTCTACCCAGTTACAACAATTAAATCAATCTTTGGTTAGACAAAAGTCTTCCCCACACCCCTCTGGGGTCAAGGGGTCATCTAAGCGGGTAATTTTTCCTCACAATCCACTTATATTTCGGATAATTCTTCTGATGAGGATGGGGAATATACTGATCCGTCAGGCACTGATACAGTCGCTTCTGATGAGGAGACCCAGGTTAATGTTCCTGACCTAGTGGAGGCTATTAAGCTGATTCTCCAAACAAATGATGAGATTGATCACACTACTGCGTCTAAGAAACCTGATAAGTTCAAACGTCAGAAAGTTACTAAAGTAGTCTTACGACATTCTGACCTTTTAATTGACATATGTCAGGAATCCTGGTCGTCTCCAGGAAAGACATTTTCCCTGTCTAAAAAGATGCTAGCTCGTTATTCTATCCCTGCGGAGTGAGAAACTCCACCGCCGGTGGATTCATGTCGCCCGTCTTCTGGTGTTATCTACTCTGCCTGTCACCTCACTGAAGGAACCGACGGATAAGCGTGTGGAGGGATGCCTGAAGTTTATTTACTCTTACCGGTGCTGTACATAGACCCACTATAGCAGCCTCTTGTGCCGCGAAAGGAATTGAAGCATGGGTTCAGGCAATCAAGGTTGAGCTGCCTCGGGATATTTCTGACACTGTCAGACAATATCTGTCTCGTATTACCACAGCCTCCCACTATATTTAGGAGGTGGCCTCTGAGGCAGGTGTAATGGGAGCCAGGGTGTCTACTACGTCTTAACTGGCTCGCCTAATTCTGGGGTTGAGGTCCTGGAAGGTGGGACTAGACTCCTTTTAAGGGAGACATCCTTTTTGGGGAGGATCTGAATAAGATTGTGACTGACTTGTCAACTGCTAAGACTGCATTTCTCCCAAGTACTAATCCTTCTGCACCGAAGCCAAAGGGTCAGGCGTACCCGAGACAGGCTCGTACTTCCAAATCCACTAAGCCCAAGCCTAAACAATCCTGGGCAGCCTGTCAGCCGGCTTCCAAACAAGACAAGCCTCCTGCATGATGGGGCGGGCCTCCCCCTGGGGGACCCCAGGGTGGGAGTCCGACTTCTGCAGTTCGCCCAGGCCTGGTTAAAGACCACTTTGGACACCTAGGTGCGGGAAGTTCTGCTCGACTGTTATCCCTTTGGATCCGTTGAAAGCGCAAACTCTAGATTCGTTTGTGCAATCCTTCCTGGACACAGGAGTGGTAGTGCCGATACCTCTGTCCCAGAGAGGCAGGCGATACTATTCGACCCTGTTTCTAGTTCCAAAGCCAAATGGGTCCTTCTGGCGTATACTCAACCTCAAATCATTGAACAAATTTGTGAGTGTGTCCAAATTCCATATGGAAACTCTGCGCTCTATTGTACTGGCCATGGAACCCGAAGACTATATGGTATCCCTGGACATACAGCATGCTTACCTGCATATACCTATTGCCATATGACATCAGCAATATCTGCGGTTTGCTATTGGCAACCTACATTATCAATTCCAGGCTCTGCCATTTGGACTGGCCACGGCCCCTCAGATTTTCACCAAGGTCATGGTCATGAAGATGGCCCTTCGCCGCCGTCAGGGAATCAGGATCTTGCCATATCTGGATGACTTGCTGACCCTAGCGAACTCCCAAGATGTTCTCCTCAGTCATCTGGAACTGAGGGTCCAATTCCTACAAGCCCACGGGTGGCTCATCAACTAGAAAAGTCGTCACTGGTCCCTGCTTGGAGCATGGTGCACCTGGGGCTCTGCTGGACACACACAGCCAAAGATTGTTTCTGTCTCCAGAGAAAGTCCTGAAACTTCAGGACAGGATCAGATACTTCCTCTCTCGCCCAAGAGTGTCGATACGCTCGGCGATGCAAGTACTAGGCCTCATGGTGTCTGTTTTCGACATGGTAGAGTACGCTCAATTTAATTCCCGCCCTCTGCAGAGGTTAATCCTTTCCAAGTGGGACGGCCTGCCTAATCGGATCAGGTATCAAATGATCTCCTAGACTCCAGAGGTTCGTCTGTCACTGAGCTGGTGGTTACAAGACCAACAGTTGAGCAGGGGCCGTCCCTTATGGATCTACAACTGGGTCCTCCTGACAACGGACGCCAGTCTGCGAGGTTGGGGCGCGGTGTTGGATCAACACTCTCTCCAGGGTCGGTGGACCAGGGAGGAAACTCTCCTCCTGATAAACACTCTACAATTGCGGGCAGTGTTCAATGCATTGACGCTTGCCCTGCCTCTGGTACAGAACAGGCCTGTACAGGTTCAATAAGACAACGCCACTACGGTGGCATACATAAATTATCAAAGCCACATGGCAGTGCTGGAAGTATCAAAAATTTTCCGTTGGGCGGTACGTCATCTGCCAGCAATATCTGCAGTGTTCATTCCCGGAGTCCTCAACTGGGAAGCGGATTTCCTCAGTCGTCGCGACGGTCACGCCGGAGAGTAGAGTCTTCATCCGGAAGTCTTTCAACTCCTAGTGGACAAGTGGGGCCTACCAGATGTAGTCTCGACACAATCACAAGGTTCCAGTCTTCGGATGAAGGACAAGGGACCCTCAAGCAGCGTTCATGGACGCACTGGCAATTCTATGGAACTTTTGGCTGCCATACGTGATCCTCCATCCAGTGTCACTTCTGCCCAGGGTACTACGAAAGTTCAGGCAAGAAAGAGGAATACTACTTCTTGTCACTCCAGTGTGGCCCAGACGGCATTGGTTCTCAGACCTGCAAGGTCTATCGATAGTGTCCTCTTCTACTTCCTCAACGCTCAGACCTCCTCGTTCAGGGCCCTTGTGTCTATCCGGACCTGTCCAGACTGGCTTTAACGTGTGGTTCTTGAAGCTTCACTACCGAGGGCCAAAGGATTCTCTGAGGTGGTTATTCAAACTATGTTGAAGGCCTGCAAACCGACTTCTGCATGGATTTATTACAGGTTCTGGAACTCTTAATTCACATGGTGTGCTGGTAAGAATTTTCTCTAACGTCCTTGAGGATGCTGGGACTCCATAAGGACCATGGGGAATAGACGGGCTCCGCAGGAGATAGGGCACTTTAAGAAAGCTTTGGATTCTGGGTGTGCACTGGCTCCTCCCTCTATGCCCCTCCTCCAGACCTCAGTTTTACACTGTGCCCAGAGCAAGATGGGTGCACTGCAGAGAGCTCTCCAGAGTTCTCTGCCTAGAAGCATTTTTGTTTGGATTTTTTTTTTTCTACCTTTTACTACTTTTTCACAGGGAGCACTGCTGGCAACAGGCTCCCTGCATCGAGGGACTGAGGAGAGAGGAGCAGATCTTCTTGTCAAAGATAGGCTCTGCTTCCTCGTCTACTGTACACCATTAGCTCCAGAGGGGGTGAACGCAGGTTCTTACTGGGCGTCCACCTCGGAGCCGCGCCGCCTTTCTCCTCACAGAGCTAGAAGTACAGAAGACAGAAGTCGTCAGGCGGCAGAAGCCTTCAGCTTCACTGAGGTAACGCACAGCACTGCAGCTGTGCGTCATTGCTCCCATACACCTCACATACTCCGGTCACTAAGGGTGCAGGGCGCTGGGGGGGGGCACCCTGGGCAGCAATATAAACCTCTTCATGGCAAAAAGACTATATACATGTACAGGTGGGCTCTGTACATGTATATAAAAGAGCCCCCACCATATTTTACTAAGTTTGAGCGGGACAGAAGCCCGCCGCCGAGGGGGCGGGGCTTCTCCCTCAGCACTCACCAGCGCCATTTTCTCTCCACAGCACTGCTGAGAGGAAGCTCCCCGGACTCTCCCCTGCTTACACACGGTGAAAGGGTGCTTAAGAGAGGGGGGGGGGGGCACATAATTGGCGGTTTACATATTATACAGCGCTGCTGGGGAAAAACATTTTGTGTTGGTCTCCAGGGTTATTGCGCTGGGGTGTGTGCTGGCATACTCTCTCTCTGTCTCTCCAAAGGTCCTTGACAGGGATACTGTCTTCAGGAAAGGGGTTCCCTGTGTGTGTGTGTGTGTGTGAAGTGTGTCGGTACGCGTGTGTCGACATGTTTGACGAGGAAGGCTCGCTTAATGTGGAGGGGGAGTGCTTGAATGTCAGGTCGCCGTCGGCAACGCCGACACCGGAATGGGTGGATATGCTGAATGTCTTGAATGCAAATGTCAATCTATTGCATAAAAGATTGGACAAGGCAGAAGCTAGGGATCAGTCGGGTAGCCAGTCCATGCCTGTCCCTGGGGCGCCAGGTCCTTCGGGGTCTCAGAAGCGCACCATATCCCAGATCGATGACACGGATACCGACACAGATACTGACTCTAGTGTCGACTATGAAGATGCAAAATTACAGCCGAAGGTGGCTAAGGGTATACGGTACATGATTATTGCCTTTAAAGAGGTTTTGCATATTACGGAGGAACCCCCTGTCCCTGACACGAGGGTACACATGTATAAAGGGAAAAAGCCTGAAGTCACTTTTCCATCCTCATTTGAATTAAGTGACTTGTGCGAAAAGGCTTGGGAATCTCCGGATAGGAGACCACAAGTTTGGCGTATCCTTTTCCACAAACTGATAGGATACGCTGGGAATCTTTGCCAAAAGTTGACAAGGCGCTGACACGTTTGTCTAAAAAGGTGGCACTGCCTTCTCAGGATACGGCTTCCCTCAAGGAACCTGCTGATCGCAGGCAGGAAATGACCTTAAAGCACATTTACAATCATTCCGGTACTATTGCTCGACCGGCTATGGCGTCGGCCTGGGTTTGTAGTGCGTTTGTGGCATGGGCAGATTCCTTATCTACGGAAATTGACACCTTAGATAGGGACGCCATTCAAATGACCATAGAGCATATCAGAGATGCCTTGTATATGAGGGATGCTCAGAGAGACATTTGTTTATTAAGCTCCAGAATAAATGCTATGTCTATTTCTGCTAGGCGGCTCTTGTGGACCCGACAGTGGACGGGAGATGCCGATTCAAAGCGGCATATGGAGTCCTAGCCTTACAAAGGGGTGGAGTTGTTTGGAGACGGCCTCTCGGATCTTGTCCCTACGGCTGGTAAGTCAAATTTCTTACCTTATGTACCCCCGCAGCATACAAAAAAAGGCACCTCATTATCAAATGCAGTCCTTTCGTTCCAATAAAAACAAGAAGGTACGTGGATCATCCTTTGTTGCCAGAGGGAAAGGCAGGGGGAAAAAGCTGCACACAGCTAGTTCCCAAGAGCAGAAGTCCTCCCCTGCGTCTGCAAAGTCCACCGCATGACGCTGGGGCTTTCTGAGGGGAGGCAGATCTGGTGGGGGCTCGTCTTCGGTTTTTCAGCCACGTCTGGGTAAACTCGCAGGTGGATCCCTGGGCATTAGAGATTGTTTCTCAGGGATACAGGCTGGAATTCGAAGACTTGCCTCTTAGCCGGCTTCCCCGTCAGAGAGGGAGCTAGTGTTGGCAGCAATCCAAAAATTGTATATTCAACAGGTGATTGTCACAGTTCCTCATCTCCAGCAAGGAGAGGGATATTACTCAACCCTGTTTGTGGTCCCGAAACCGGACGGTTTGGTCAGACCCATTTTAAACCTGAAATCTCTGAACCTGTACTTGAAGAGGTTCAAGTTCAAAATGGAATCACTCGGGGCGGTCATCGCCAGCCTGGAGGGGGGGGATTGGATGGTGTCCCTGGACATAAAGGATGCTTGCCTTCATGTTCCGATATTCCCCCCGCATCAGGAGTTCCTGAGATTTGCAGTGCAGGACTGTCACTACCAATTTCAGACGTTGCCGTTTGGGCTTTCCACGGACCCGAGAATTTTCACCAAGGTAATGGCGGAAATGATGGTGCTCCTGCGCAGGCAGGGGGTCACAATTATCCCATACTTGGACGATCTCCTCATAAAGGCGAGATCTCGGGAGAGGTTGCTGGACAGCGTGTCTCTGTCCTTGAAGACGTTGCAGATACACGGCTGGATTCTCAATATACCGAAGTCCCAGCTAGTCCCTACAACGCGTCTGACCTTTTTGGGGCTGATTCTAGACACAGACCAGAAAAAGGTTTTTCTTCCGATCGAAAAGGTTCAGGAACTCATAGCCATGGTCAGGAACCTATTAAAACCAAAAAAGGTTTCAGTGCATCATTGCACGCGGGTCCTGGGGAAGATGGTGTTTTCCTACGAGGCCATCCCTTTCGGCAGGTTTCATGCGAGGACTTTTCAATGGGACCTCTTGGACAAGTGGTCCGGGTCCCATTTACAAATGCATCAAAGGATCACCCTGTCTCCCAGGACCAGGGTATCTCTCCTGTGGTGGCTGAACAGTGCTCACCTACTAGAAGGTCGCAGGTTCGGCATTCAGGACTGGGTCCTGGTGACCACGGATTCAAGCCTCCGAGGCTGGGGAGCAGTGCCACTGGGAAGAAATTTCCAAGGTCTCTGGTCAAGCCTAGAGTCTTGTCTCCACATCAACGTTCTGGAGTTGAGGGCCATATACAACGCCCTGCGTCAAGCGGAGGAATTGCTTCGTAGAAAACCGGTTTTGATTCAGTCAGACAATGTCACGGCAGTGGCTCATATAAACCGCCAAGGCGGAACAAGGAGCAGACTGGCCATGGCAGAAGCGACCAGGATTCTACGCTGGGCCGAAGGCCATGTAAGCGCGCTGTCAGCGGTGTTCATCCAGGGGGTGGACAATTGGGAGGCGGACTTCCTCAGCAGGCACGACCTGCATCCGGGAGAGTGGGGACTTCATCAAGAAGTCTTCGCACAGATCACTGATCGTTGGGGACTGCCTCAAATCGACATGATGGCATCCCGTCTCAACAAAAAGCTAAAGCGGTATTGTGCCAGGTCAAGGGACCCTCAGGTGGTAGCGGTAGACGCTCTGGTGACACCTTGGGTGTTCAGATCGGTGTCTGTGTTTCCTCCTCTTCCTCTCATACCCAAGGTGTTGAGAATAATACGAAGAAGCAGGGTCAGAACAATACTCATTGTTCCGGATTGGCCACGGAGGACTTGGTATCCGGAGCTGCAAGAGTTGCTCGCAGGGGATCCGTGGCCTCTTCCTCTAAGGCAGGACCTGCTGTAGCAGGGGCCCTGTTTGTTCCAAGACTTACCGCGGCTGCATTTGACGGCATGGCGGTTGAACGCCGGATCCTAGCGGAAAAAGGGATTCCGGAGGCAGTCATTCCTACCCTGATCAAGGCTAGGAAAGACGTGACATAAAAAACATTATCACCGTATATGGCGGAAATATGTTTCTTGGTGTGAGGCCAGAGCTGCTCCTACGGAGGAGTTCCATTTGGGCCGTCTACTTCACTTCCTTCAAACAGGAGTGACTTTGGGCCTAAAATTAGGGTCCATAAAGGTCCAGATTTCGGCCTTTATCCATTTTCTTTCAAAGAGAATTAGCCTCTATTCCTGAAGTACAGACTTTTGTGAAGGGGGTGCTGCATATTCAGCCTCCCTTTGTGCCTTCGGTGGCGCCTTGGGATCTTAACGTGGTGTTACGTTTCCTCAAGTCCCCTTGGTTTGAACCACTCAAAACTGTGGAGTTAAAATACCTCACGTGGAAAGTGGTCATGTTGGCATTAGTTTCGGCAAGACGTGTTTCCGAATTGGCGGCTTTATCACATAAGAGCCCATACTTGGTTTTTCACGTGGATAGGGCAGAGTTGAGGACTCGTCCTCACTTTCTGCCAAAAGTGGTCTCATCTTTTCATGTGAACCAACCTATTGTCGTGCCTGTGGCTACACGGGACTTGGAGGATTCCGAGTCCCTGGATGTAGTCAGGGCTTTGAAGATTTATGTGACCAGAACGGCTAGAATCAGGAAGACTGAAGCTCTGTTTGTTCTGTATGTTGCCAACAAGGTAGGCGCTCCTGCTTCAAAGCAGACTATTGCACGCTGGATCTGTAACACGATTCAGCAAGCGCATTCTACGGCAGGTTTGCCATTGCCTAAATCGGTTAAGGCCCATTCCACTAGGAAGGTGGGCTCTTCTTGGGCGGCTGCCTGAGGGGTCTCGGCATTACAGTTATGACGAGCAGCTACTTGGTCGGGGTCTAACACCTTTGCAAAGTTCTATAAGTTTGATACCTTGGCTGAGGAGGACCTCCTGTTTGTTCAGTCGGTGCTGCAGAGTCATCCGCACTCTCCCGCCCGTTTGGGAGCTTTGGTATAATCCCCATGGTCCTTACGGAGTCCCAGCATCCTCAAGGACGTTAGAGAAAATAATATTTTACTTACCGGTAAATCTATTTCTCGTAGTCCGTAGAGGATGCTGGGCGCCCGTCCCAAGTGCGGACTTCTTCTGCAAGACTTGTATATAGTTATTGCTTACATAAGGGTTATGTTAGTTTATCGGTTGATCCGAGGCTATGTTGTTCATACTGTTAACTGGGTAGTTTATCACAAGTTATACGGTGTGGTTGGTGTAGCTGGTATGGATCTTGCCCTTAGATTTACAAAAATCCTTCCTCGTACTGTCCATCTCCTCTGGGCACAGTTTCCCTAACTGAGGTCTGGAGGAGGGGCATAGAGGGAGGAGCCAGTGCACACCCAGAATCCAAAGCTTTCTTAAAGTTCCCTATCTCCTGCGGAGCCCGACTATTCCCCATGGTCCTTACGGAGTCCCAGCATCCTCTACGGACTACGAGAAATAGATTTACCGGTAAGTAAAATCTGATTATGATGCCTATTCGGCCTTTGTCTGGCCTCCCTCAAGGTTCATATATCTGCCTTGTCGGTGTAGTTTCAGAGAAAAATTACAGCTATTCCTGATGTTCATACTTTCACTCAGGGTTCATACTTTCAATCACGGATTCAGCCTTCCTATGTCCCTCCTGTGGCTCCATGGGGTCTGTCTGTTGTCTTAAATGCCCTACAAGATTCTCCATTTGAACCTCTTGAGTCTGTGGACCTTAAATGCCTTACTTTTAAGGTCGTGTTTCTGCTGGCTATTGCCTCTGCTAGGAGGGTATCGGACTTAGGCGCTTTGTCCTGTCGTCCACCCTTTTTGTTTTTCACCGTGACCGGGCAGTTCTTTGAACTCGCCCCGGTTATCTACCTAAAGTGGTATCTTTTTTCCATCTTAACCAAGAGATTGTGGTTGCGGCTTTTATCTCTTCTGGTTTGTCTTCCAAAGAACGGTCTTTGGATTTGGTACGGGCTCTCCGTATCTACGTGGAGAGGACTGCCTCTATCCGGAGGTCAGATACTCTCTTTGTACTTTTTGGTTTTCACAAACGTGGCTGGCCTGCGAATAAGCAAACCTTGGCCAGATGGATTAGAATGGTGATTGCACAAGCTTATGCGCAGGCTGGACTCCCAGCTCCTGCTGTTATCAAAGCCCATTATACTCCGTCTGTTGGACCCTCTTGGGCGGCCCGACGTGGCGCGTCCACTGAACAACTGTGCAAGGCGGCTACATGGTCCTCTGTGAACACGTTCATTAGGGTCTATGCCTTTGATACTTCCGCCTCCCAGGATGCTTCCTTTGGACGCTGGGTTCTCGTGCCCGCTACAGTGTGTCCCCTCCCATGAGGAACTGCTTTAGGACATCCCCGATGTATTCCCTGTGGAATGCCGGTGTACCCCGCTGCAGAAAAGGAGATTTATGGTAGACTTACCATGGTTAAATCTCTTTCAGGACGCCCACCCTGACGCACTTAGCTTATTTGGGTTTTTATGGCATTAACTGCTGGTCCCTTCTCCTGTCGTGAGAATGTGGTTCTTTGTGACTAACATCTGCCGTCTCTTTTACCTGCTACTGCATTGGACTGGTTAACGAAACTGAGCTCCAGTGCCTGGAGGCGGGGTTATAGAGGAGGTGGTGCAGTGCATCCTGGGAACAGTCAAAACTTTAGCCTGTTGGTGCTTCGGATCAAGATCCAACTCTACACCCCAATGTATTCCCTGTGGAATACAGTGTACCTCACAGAAAGATTTAACCATGGTTAGCCTACCATAAATCTCCTTTCTCTGACGTCCTAGTGGATGCTGGGAACTCCGTAAGGACCATGGGGAATAGCGGCTCCGCAGGAGACTGGGCACAAAAGTAAAGCTTTAGGACTACCTGGTGTGCACTGGCTCCTCCCCCTATGACCCTCCTCCAAGCCTCAGTTAGATTTTTGTGCCCGAACGAGAAGGGTGCACACTAGGGGCTCTCCTGAGCTGCTTAGTGAAAAGTTTAGTTTTAGGTTTTTTATTTTCAGTGAGACCTGCTGGCAACAGACTCACTGCATCGAGGGACTAAGGGGAGAAGAAGCGAACTCACCTGCGTGCAGAGTGGATTGGGCTTCTTAGGCTACTGGACACCATTAGCTCCAGAGGGATCGAATACAGGCCCAGCCATGGAGTCCGGTCCCAGAGCCGCGCCGCCGGCCCCCTTACAGAGCCAGAAGCAAGAAGAGGTCCGGAAAATCGGCGGCAGAAGACATCCTGTCTTCACCAAGGTAGCGCACAGCACTGCAGCTGTGCGCCATTGCTCCTCAGCACACTTCACACTTCGGTCACTGAGGGTGCAGGGCGCTAGGGGGGGGCGCCCTGAGCAGCAATAAAAACACCTTGGCTGGCGAAAATACATCACATATAGCCCCCAGGGCTATATGGATGAATTTTAACCCCTGCCAGATTACACTGAAAAACGGGAGAAAAGGCCGCCGAGAAAGGGGCGGAGCCTATCTCCTCAGCACACTGGCGCCATTTTCCCTCACAGCTCCGTTGGAGGGAAGCTCCCTGGCTCTCCCCTGCAGTCACTACACTACAGAAAGGGTTAAAGAGAGGGGGGCGCTAATTAGGCGCAGTATAAACAATACAGCAGCTATAAGGGGAAAAACACTTATATAAGGTTATCCCTGTATATATATATAGCGCTCTGGTGTGTGCTGGCAAACTCTCCCTCTGTCTCCCCAAAGGGCTAGTGGGGTCCTGTCCTCTATCAGAGCATTCCCTGTGTGTGTGCTGTGTGTCGGTACGTTTGTGTCGACATGTATGAGGAGGAAAATGATGTGGAGGCGGAGCAAATTGCCTGTAATAGGGATGTCACCCCCTAGGGGGTCGACACCTGAGTGGATAAACTGCTGGAAGGAATTACATGACAGTGTCAGCTCTTTACAAAAGACAGTGATTGACATGAGACAGCCGGCTACTCAGCTTGTGCCTGTCCAGACGTCTCATAGGCCGTCAGGGGCTCTAAAGCGCCCGTTACCTCAGATGGCAAATACAGACGCCGACACGGATACTGACTCCAGTGTCGACGGGGAAGAGACAAATATGACTTCCAGTAGGGCCACACGTTACATGATTGAGGCAATGGAAAATGTTTTACACATTTCTGATAATACGAGTACCACCAATAGGGGTATTATGTTCAGTGAGGAAAAACTACCTGTAGTTTTCCTGAATCTGAGAAATTAAATGAGGTGTGTGATGAAGCGTGGGTTTCCCCCGATAACAACTGATAATTTCTAAAAAGTTATTGGCATATATCCTTTCCCGCCAGAGGTTAGGGTGCGTTGGGAAACACCCCCTAGGGGGGATAAAGCGCTCACACGCTTGTCAAAACAAGGGCTCTACCCTCTCCTGAGATGGCCGCCCTTAAGGATCCTGCTGATAGAAAGCAGGAGGGTATCCTAAAATGTATTTACACACATACTGGTGTTATACTGCGACCAGCAATCGCCTCTGCCTGGATGTGCAGTGCTGGGTTGGCGTGGTCGGATTCCTTGACTGAAAATATTGATACCCTAGATAGAGACAGTATATTATTGCCTGTAGAGCATTTAAAAGATGCATTTCTATATATGTGTGATGCACAGCGGGATATTTGCCGACTGGCATCAAGAGTAAGTGCGCTGTCCATTTCTGCCAGAAGAGGGTTATGGACACGACAGTGGTCAGGTGATGCGGATTCCAAATGGCATATGGAAGTATTGCCTTATAAAGGGGAGGAGTTATTTGGGGTCGGTCTTTCAGACCTGGTGGCCACGGCAACAGCTGGGAAATCCACGTTTATACCCCAGGTCGCCTCTCAACATAAGAAGACGCCGTATTATCAGGCGCAGTCCTTTCGTTCCCATAAGGGCACGTGGGCAAAAGGTTCCTCATTTCTGCCCCGTGACAGAGAGGGAAACGGCTGCAGAAATCAGCCAGTTCCCAGGAACAGAAGCCCTCCCCCGCCTCTGCCAAGCCCTCAGCATGACGCTGGGGCTTTACAAGCAGACAGGGAGGCAGTGTTGGAAGCCATTCACAAGCTGTATTCCCAGCAGGTGTTAATTAAGGTACCCCTCCTGCAACAGGGAAAGGGGTATTACTCCACACTGTTGTGGTACCGAAGCCGGACAGCTCGGTGAGACCGATTTTAAATCTAAAATCTTTGAACACTTAAATACAGAGGTTCAAATTCAAGAGAAGGGGACTACATGGTGTCTCTGGACATCAAGGATGCTTACCTTCATGTCCAAATTTACCCTTCTCACCAAGGGTACCTCAGGTTTGTGGTACAGAACTGTCACTATCAGTTTCAGACGCTGCCGTTTGGATGGTCCACGGCACCCCGGGTCTTTACCAAGGTAATGGCCGAAATGATGATACTCCTTGGAAGGAAGGGAGTTTTAGTTATCCCTTACTTGGACGATCTCCTGATAAGGGTAAGATCCTGGGAACAGTTGGTGGTCGGTGTAGCACTATCTCAGGTAGTGTTGCGACAGCACGATTGGATTCTCAATATTTCAAAATCGCAGCTGGTTCCGACGACTCGTCTTCTGTTCCTAGGGATGATTCTGGACACAGTTCAGAAAAAGGTGTTTCTCCCGGAGGAGAGAGCCAAAGAGTTATCCGAGCTAGTCAGGAACCTCCTAAAACCGAGCCAAGTCTCAGTGCATCAATGCACAAGGGTTCTGGGAGAAATGGTAGCTTCCTACGAAGAAAAGCCATTCGGCAGATTCCACGCAAGAACTTTCCAGTGGGACCTGCTGGACAAATGGTCCGGGTCGCATCTTAAGATGCATCAGCGGATAACCCGGTCACCAAGGACAAGGGTGTCCCTCCTGTGGTGGTTGCAGAGTGCTCATCTTCTAGAGGGCCGCAGAGTCGGCATTCAGGACTGGGTCCTGGTGACCACGGATGCCAGCCTGCGAGGCTGGGGAGCAGTCACACAGGGAAGAAATTTCCAGGGCTTATGGTCAAGCCTGGAGACATCATTTCACATAAATATCCTGGAGCTAAGGTCCATTTACAATGCTCTCAGCTTAGCAAGACCTCTGCTTCAAGGTCAGCCGGTGTTGATCCAGTCGGACAACATCACGGCAGTCACCCATGTAAACAGACAGGGTGGCACAAGAAGCAGTCAATGGCAGAAGCTGCAAGGATTCTTCGCTGGGCGGAAAATCATGGGATAGCACTGTCAGCAGTATTCATTCCGGGAGTGGACAACTGGGAAGCAGACTTCCTCAGCAGGCACGGCCTCCACCCGGGAGAGTGGGGACTTCACCCAGAAGTCTTCCACATGATTGTAAACCATTAGGAAAAACCAAAGGTGGACATGATGGCGTCCCGCCTAAACAAAAAATTGGACAGGTATTGCGCCAGGTCAAGGGAACCTCAGGCAATAGCTGTGGACGCTCTGGTAACACCGTGGGTGTACCAGTCAGTGTATGTGTTCCCTCCTCTTCCTCTCATACCAAAAGTACTGAGAATTATAAGACGGAGGGGAGTAAGAACTATACTCGTGGCTCCGGATTGGCCAAGAAGGACTTGGTACCCGGAACTTCAAGAGATGCTCACGGAGGACCCGTGGCCTCTACCTCTAAGAAGGGACCTGCTCCAGCAAGGACCCTGTCTATTCCAAGACTTACCGCGGCTGCGTTTAACGGCAGGGCGGTTGAACGCCGGATCCTGAAGGAAAAAGGCATTCCGGATGAAGTCATCCCTACCCTGATCAAGCCAGGAAGGATGTAACCGCAAAGCATTATCACCGCATTTGGCGAAAATATGTTGCGGGGTGCGAGGCCAGTAAGGCCCCGATGGAGGAATTTTCAACTAGGTCGATTCCTGCATTTCCTGTAAACAGGAGTGTCTATGTGCCTAAAATTGGGGTCCATTAAGGTTCAAATTTCGGCCCTGTCAATTTTCTTCCAGAAAGAACTAACTTCAGTTCCTGAAGTTCAGACGTTTGTAAAAGGGGTACTGCATATACAGCCTCCTTTTGTGCCTCCAGTGGCACCTTGGGATCTCAATGTAGTTTTGGGGTTCCTAAAGTCACATTGGTTTGAACCACTTGAATCTGTGGAGTTAAAATATCTCACATGGAAAGTGGTCATGTTGTTGGCCCTGGCCTCGGCCAGGCGCGTGTCAGAATTGGGGGCTTTATCCTGTAAAGGCCCTTATCTGATCTTCCAGACAGGGCGGAATTGAGGACTCATCCTCAATTTCTCCCTAAGCTGTTTTCAGCGTTTCACGTAAACCAGCCTATTGTGGTACCTGCGGCTACTAGGGACTTGGAGGACTCCAAGTTGCTGGACGTAGTCAGGGCCCTGAAAATATGTTTCCAGGACGGCTGGAGTCAGAAAATCTGACTCGCTGTTTATCCTGTATGCACCCAACAAGCTGGGTGCTCCTGCTTCTAAGCAGACTATTGCTCGTTGGATTTGTAGCACAATTCAGCTTGCACATTCTGTGGCAGGCCTGCCACAGCCATAATCTGTAAAAGCCCATTCCACACGGAAAGTGGGCTCATCTTGGGCGACTGCCCGAGGGGTCTCGGCTTTACAACTTTGCCGAGCAGCTACTTGGTCAGGGGCAAACACGTTTGCTAAATTCTACAAATTTGATACCCTGGCTGAGGAGGACCTGGAGTTCTCTCATTCGGTGCTGCAGAGTCATCCGCACTCTCCCGCCCGTTTGGGAGCTTTGGTATAATCCCCATGGTCCTTACGGAGTTCCCAGCATCCACTAGGACGTCAGAGAAAATAAGAATTTACTTACCGATAATTCTATTTCTCATAGTCCGTAGTGGATGCTGGGCGCCCATCCCAAGTGCGGATTGTCTGCAATACTTGTACATAGTTATTGTTACAAAAATCGGGTTATTGTGGTTGTGAGCCATCTTTCCAGAGGCTCCTCTGTTATCATGCTGTTAACTGGATTCAGATCACAGGTTGTACGGTGTGATCGGTGTGGCTGGTATGAGTCTTACCCGGGATTCATAAATCCTTCCTTATTGTGTACGCTCGTCCGGGCACAGTATCCTAACTGAGGCTTGGAGGAGGGTCATAGGGGGAGGAGCCAGTGCACACCAGGTAGTCCTAAAGCTTTACTTTTGTGCCCAGTCTCCTGCGGAGCCGCTATTCCCCATGGTCCTTACGGAGTTCCCAGCATCCACTACGGACTATGAGAAATAGAATTATCGGTAAGTAAATTCTTATTTTTTCATAAATCATATTTGTGTTCTGTATATGCGGTCAAGTGGGGACCATACATCTACAACCAGCAGGGGCAATTCACAATTTTTGCTTTTAACTGGGTCAGGTCATCAACAAAATCCAACATGTTTGAAATACTCGATTCGCAGATTCCGCCCCAAAAAATTATCTGAATAGCGAGCCTGGTATTTTTAACATGCTGTATTTTGCAGATTCCCAGACATATCGCTGATCATAGGAGTCTGCTTTTTGGCGTCGGGAAATCGAGGAATTACCCTGATATTCTCCTGCTGTATGCACCCCATTAGAGATAATACGAACATTGTCCATATAGTCATACTAGCAAGAGTTACTTTATAATGTTTAAAAAGAAGAAAAACTGCGCTGGTGCCTGGATTTTTGTGTTTCAGCTGCCCTGAACAAGAAGGATAATGGGATAAATACTAACAGATGTGTTAAGAACAAGGCGCTATTGACAATGTATCATGTATTTGCAACAATTAAATGTTGCAGTATTTATAGTGCAATACCTGTAAAAAAAGGGGGATTAGTAAATGTTTACAGCCCTTTTAAGTTTTTTCGGTCCTACCGGGTTTTCTTGCTGCCGGCTCTGTGTCCCGCTATTGTCTTTATGCGGGATAGTCCAAAAAACCTATCTTTCCCTATGCTACCCACCTTATGTTTTTCAGTGGTGGGACGGGATCTTCACTCCGGGCGGCTTGGTGTCTCTTCTCCGCGGACGTGACTTGCTGTGGTCGCGTCTTCTGTGTGCAGTGTTAAACTGCTGCGGCCGCTCCTGGTCCCGGCATCTAAGGCGGACGGGTTAAAGTCTTTTTTTCTGTGCGCTCTGTTTGAATGGCAGTGCACGGACCGTGCACTGCCATTCAAACAGAGCGCACAGAAAAAAAGACTTTAACCCGTCCGCATTAGATGCCGGGACCAGGAGCGGCCGCAGCAGTTTAACACTGCACACAGAAGACGCGACCACAGCAAGTCACGTCCGCGGAGAAGAGACACCAAGCCGCCCGGAGTGAAGATCCCGTCCCACCACTGAAAAACATAAGGTGGGTAGCATAGGGAAAGATAGGTTTTTTGGACTATCCCGCATAAAGACAATAGCGGGACACAGAGCCGGCAGCAAGAAAACCCGGCAGGACCGAAAAAACTTAAAAGGGCTGTAAACATTTACTAATCCCCCTTTTTTTACAGGTATTGCACTATAAATACTGCAACATTTAATTGTTGCAAATACATGATACATTGTCAATAGCGCCTTGTTCTTAACACATCTGTTAGTATTTACTTCATAATGTGAAATATAATTCATTCTGTCTGAGTCATGTCAAATGTCATGTGTGTATATGTTTGTTCTCTTTCATCTTGGATGAGCTTTTTCCCTATCTTCTTTTTACTATCAATAACGTGCATTGAGGCGATACATGAGAAATGTGTTACAAGATGAGTCCGTCTTTGTTGTGACACTTGGGCTTGGGACCATGCTATTTTTAATATACAGTGCATCCGGAAAGTATTAACAGCGCTTCACTTTTTTCACATTTTTGTTATGTCACAGCCTTATTCCAAAATGGAATAAATTAATTTTTCCCCTCAAAATTCTACACACAATACCCCATAATGACAATGTGAAAAAAGTTGTGTGTTTTTTTTTGCTCATTTATTTAAAAAAAAAAAATCTAAGAAATCACATGTACATTAGTATTCACAGCCGTTGCTTAATACTTTGTTGAAGCACCTTTGGCAGCAATTACAGCCTCAGTTTTGAGTGATGCCACAAGCTTGGCCCACCTATCTTTGGGCAGTTTCGCCCATTCCTCTTTCCAGCACCTCTCAAGCTCCATTAGGTTGGCTGGGAAGCGTCGGTGCATCATCATTTTCAGATCTCTCCCGAGATGTCCAATCGGATTCAAGTCTGGGCTCTGGCTGGGCCACTCAAGGACATTCACAGAGTTGCTTAGGGTCGTTGTCCTGCTGAAAGATGAACCGTCGCCCTAGTCTGAGGTCAAGAGTGCTCTGGAGCAGGTTTTCATCCAGGATGCCTCTGTACATTGCTGCATTCATCTTTCCCTCTATCCTGACTAGTCTCCCAGTTCCTGCTGCTGAAAAACATCCCCACAACATGATGCTGTCACCACCATGCGTCACTGTAGGAATGGTATTGGCCTGGTGATGAGCAGTGCCAAGTTTCCTCCAAACATGACGCCTGGCATTCACGCCAAAGAGTTCAATCTTTGTCTTATCAGACCAGAGAATTTTGTTTCTCATGGCCTGAGAGTCCTTCAGGTGCATTTTGGCAAACTCCAGGCGGGCTTGCCATGTGCTTTTTACTTAGGAGTGGTTTCCGTCTGGACACTCTACCATACAGGCCTGATTGGTGGATTGCTGCAGAGATGGTTGTTCTTACTGAAGGCTCTCCTCTCTCCACAGAAGAATGCTGTAGCTCTGTCAGAGTGACCATCGGGTTCTTGGTCACCTCCCTGACTAGGGCCATTCTCCCCCGATCGCTCTGTTTAGACGGTCGGCCAGCTCTAGGAAGAGTCCTGGTGGTTCCGTACTTCTTCCATTTATGGATGATAGAGGCCACTGTGCTTATTGGGACCTTCAAAGCAGCAGATTTTTTTTTTTGTACCCTTCCCCAGATTTGTTTCTCGAGACAATCCTGTCTCGGAGGTCTACAGACAATTCTTTTGACTTAATGCTTGGTTTGTGCTCAGACATGCACTGTCACGTGTGGGAACTTATATAGACAGGTGTGGGCTTTTCCAAATCATGTCCAATCAACTGAATTTACCACAGGTGGACTCCAGTTAAGCTGTAGGAACATCTCAAGGATGATCAGTGGAAACAGGATGCACCTGAGCTCAATTTTGATTTTATGGCAAAGGCTGTGAATACTTATGTACATGTGATTTCTTAGTTGTTGTTGTTGTTGTTGTTGTTGTTGTTGTTATAAATTTGAAAAAATCGCAAAACTTTTTTCACGTTGTCATAGGGTATTGTGACTAGTATTTTGAGGGAAACAATAAAATTATTCCATTTTGGAGTAAAGCTGTAACATAACAAAATGTGGAAAAAGTGAAGCGCTGAGGATACTTTTTCGAATGCACTGTATAGCTAACCTAGGAAGCAGTGCTCTGCCAGTTCAGGTACAGCATACTTTTATAAGATTATGATAGAATATAAATACTGTTAGTGCTCTACAAGAACCATGATCAGCTGTGCGAGCCTGCCGATCTCTATAGGGAAATGCTCTATAATCTCACCTGACTGGACACTGGCCTTTTCTCTTACGTCCTAGAGGATGCTGGGGACTCCGTAAGGACCATGGGGTATAGACGGCCTCCGCAGGAGACATGGGCACTATAAAGAACTTTTAGTATGGGTGTGCACTGGCTCCTCCCTCTATGCCCCTCCTCCAGACCTCAGTTAGATTTTGTGCCCAGAGGAGATAGGGTGCATTACAGAGGAGCTCTCCAGAGTTTCTCTGAAAAAGAATTTTGTTAGGATTTTTATTTTCAGGGAGCACTGCTGGCAACAGGCTCCCTGCGTCGTGGGACTGAGGAGAGAGAAGCAGACCTACTTAAATGATAGGCTCTGCTTCTTAGGCTACTGGACACCATTAGCTCCAGAGGGAGTCGGAATGCAGGTCTCACCCCGCCGTTCGTCCCAGAGCCGCGCGCCGCCGTCCTCCTCGCAGAGCCGGAAGATAGAAGCCGGGTGAGTATAAGAAGAAAAGAAGACTTCAAGGCGGCAGATGACTTCAGATCTTTACTGAGGTAAGCGCCATTGCTCCCACACGCTACACACACAGAACGGGCACTGATGGGCGCAGGGGGGGCGCCCTGGGCAGCAATACACCTCTGGTCTGGCAAAAAAAAGGTACATTAGGCTGTGGAGGCAGTAAATGAAGAGATCCCCTGCCATTTTTTGAATATTGAAGCGGGACCGAAGCCCGCCGCTGGAGGGGGCGGAGCTTGATCCCTCAGCACTAACAGCGCCATTTTCTCCACAGAACGCTGCAGAGAAGCTGGCTCCCCGGACTCTCCCCTGCTGAACTCGGTGACAGAGGGCTGAAAAGAGGGGGGGGGGGGGCACGTTTAAGGCGCAGTAAGTGTATAACATTGATTTTATATATATATATATATATATATATATATATAAACTCCACAAACACTCTCCTCCTGCGCTAATTGGTTTCAAAAAAGGCGATTAGGTATAGCTATCTCTAGGATGGGCTGCCTGGTTCCTCTGAGTTCCTTGTTAGGAGGAACTGAGCAAAGAAAATAGAGTACAGAAAAAGAGGAAAAATGGCGCCCCAGGGGTTTACAAATACCCTTATACAAAGACTATTGCTTAACAGGATTTGCAATCAATATTTATACAGGTTTTTAAAACACATAACGGACTGTACTTTTCATAAAAATTTATTAAAACAATTATACAGAAACATGAAGTATATCCATCATTATTACATGTACATTATGATGTAGTTTCTCCTACAGAAATCCATCAATGGGATATGGAGGAAAGAAGGCAACCTTTCTGTTGTATCCTTATTCTTCCTCATTAAATATTCGGAGATAACAGCAACAAGAAATACAGTAAGCCAACGTGTTTCCTCTAGGAACTGGACTTCATCAGGGGTGCGTCAGAGATAATGTTGTCTATCCAAAAGAGTGATAGGCCTAGATCATTGGCCGAATAGGTTCATACGTGGGCTTCCAAACATCAATGAGGCGTGAAATAAGGGCATAAAGTCAGCCTCGTGAATCTGGTAACTCAGATTACGAAGAGCTCAAAAGGGAAGCATTCGTATGAAAAAAAACTTTTGCATGATCACTGGCTCACTGCTGATCACTATTTGGAAGGTATCATATCCATAGGATACCATAAGGACTCTGTATAGATTTCTGCATTTTTCACCTGTATTGTGACTTCTGAGGTCCTCCATGTGTGCATGAAGTTGCCGATTCCTCTTTTTTTCATACGAATGCTTCCCTTTTGGATAGACATTATTATCTAAGACGCACCCCTGATGAAGTCTAGTTCCTAGACGAAACGCGTTGGGTTACTGTATTTCTTGTTGATGTTATCTCCGAATATTTAATGAGGAAGAATAAGGATACAACAGAAAGGTTGCCTTCTTTCCTCCATATCCCATTGATGGATTTCTGTAGGAGAAACTACATCATAATGTACATGTAATAATGATGGATATACTTCATGTTTCTGTCTAATTGTTTTAATAAATTTTTATGAAAAGTACAGTCCGTTATGTGTTTTAAAAACCTGTATAAATATTGATTGCAAATCCTGTTAAGCAATAGTCTTTGTATAAGGGTATTTGTAAACCCCTGGGGCGCCATTTTTCCTCTTTTTCTATACTATATATATATATATATATATATTAGAGATGAGCGGGTTCGGTTTCTCTGAATCCAAACCCGCACGAACTTCATGTTTTTTTTCACGGGTCCGAGCGACTCGGATCTTCCCGCCTTGCTCGGTTAACCCGAGCGCGCCCGAACGTCATCATGACGCTGTCGGATTCTCGCGAGGCTCGGATTCTATCGCGAGACTCGGATTCTATATAAGGAGCCGCGCGTCGCCGCCATTTTCACACGTGCATTGAGATTGATAGGGAGAGGACGTGGCTGGCGTCCTCTCCGTTTAGAATTAGAATAGATTAGAGAGACACTTGATTTACTAATTTTGGGGAGCATTAGGAGTACTCAGTAGTGTACAGTGCAGAGTTTTGCTGATAGTGACCAGTGACCACCACTTTTATTTATAATCCGTTCTCTGCCTGAAAAAAGCGATACACAGCACACAGTGACTCAGTCACATACCATATCTGTGTGCACTGCTCAGGCTCAGGCCAGTGTGCTGCATCATCTATATATATTATATATCTGTCTGACTGCTCAGCTCACACAGCTTATAATTGTGGGGGAGACTGGGGAGCACTACTGCAGTGCCAGTTATAGGTTATAGCAGGAGCCAGGAGTACATAATATTATATTAAAATTAAACAGTGCACACTTTTGCTGCAGGAGTGCCACTGCCAGTGTGACTAGTGACCAGTGACCTGACCACCAGTATATAATATTAGTAGTATACTATCTCTTTATCAACCAGTCTATATTAGCAGCAGACACAGTACAGTGCGGTAGTTCACGGCTGTGGCTACCTCTGTGTCGGCACTCGGCAGCCCGTCCATAATTGTATATACCAGTGACCTAACCGTGGTTTTTTTTTCTTTCTTTATACATACATACTAGTTACGAGTATACTATCTCTTTATCAACCAGTCTATATATTATTAGCAGCAGACACAGTACAGTGCGGTAGTTCACGGCTGTGGCTACCTCTGTGTCGGCACTCGGCAGCCCGTCCATAATTGTATATACCACCTAACCGTGGTTTTTTTTTCTTTCTTTATACATACATACTAGTTACGAGTATACTATCTCTTTATCAACCAGTCTATATATTAGCAGCAGACACAGTACAGTGCGGTAGTTCACGGCTGTGGCTACCTCTGTGTCGGCACTCGGCAGCCCGTCCATAATTGTATATACCACCTAACCGTGGTTTTTTTTCTTTCTTTATACATACATACTAGTTACGAGTATACTATCTCTTTATCAACCAGTCTATATATTAGCAGCAGACACAGTACAGTGCGGTAGTTCACGGCTGTGGCTACCTCTGTGTCGGCACTCGGCAGCCCGTCCATAATTGTATATACCACCTAACCGTGGTTTTTTTTTCTTTCTTTATACATACATACTAGTTACGAGTATACGATCTCTTTATCAACCAGTCTATATATTAGCAGCAGACACAGTACAGTGCGGTAGTTCACGGCTGTGGCTACCTCTGTGTCGGCACTCGGCAGCCCGTCCATAATTGTATATACCAGTGACCTAACCGTGGTTTTTTTTTCTTTCTTTATACATACATACTAGTTACGAGTATACTATCTCTTTATCAACCAGTCTATATATTATTAGCAGCAGACACAGTACAGTGCGGTAGTTCACGGCTACCTCATTGCGCCTCTTTTTTTCTTTGCGTCATGTGCTGTTTGGGGAGGGTTTTTTGGAAGGGACATCCTGCGTGACACTGCAGTGCCACTCCTAGATGGGCCCGGTGTTTGTGTCGGCCACTAGGGTCGCTAATCTTACTCACACAGTCAGCTACCTCATTGCGCCTCTTTTTTTCTTTGCGTCATGTGCTGTTTGGGGAGGGTTTTTTGGAAGGGCCATCCTGCGTGACACTGCAGTGCCACTCCTAGATGGGCCCGGTGTTTGTGTCGGCCACTAGGGTCGCTAATCTTACTCACACAGCTACCTCATTGCGCCTCTTTTTTTCTTTGCGTCATGTGCTGTTTGGGGAGGGTTTTTTGGAAGGGACATCCTGCGTGACACTGCAGTGCCACTCCTAGATGGGCCCGGTGTTTGTGTCGGCCACTAGGGTCGCTAATCTTACTCACACAGCTACCTCATTGCGCCTCTTTTTTTCTTTGCGTCATGTGCTGTTTGGGGAGGGTTTTTTGGAAGGGACATCCTGCGTGACACTGCAGTGCCACTCCTAGATGGGCCCGGTGTTTGTGTCGGCCACTAGGGTCGCTTATCTTACTCACACAGCGACCTCGGTGCAAATTTTAGGACTAAAAATAATATTGTGAGGTGTGAGGTATTCAGAATAGACTGAAAATGAGTGTAAATTATGGTTTTTGAGGTTAATAATACTTTGGGATCAAAATGACCCCCAAATTCTATGATTTAAGCTGTTTTTTAGTGTTTTTGGAAAAAAACACCCGAATCCAAAACACACCCGAATCCGACAAAAAAAATTCGGTGAGGTTTTGCCAAAACGCGTTCGAACCCAAAACACGGCCGCGGAACCGAACCCAAAACCAAAACACAAAACCCGAAAAATTTCAGGCGCTCATCTCTAATATATATATATATATATATATATATATATATATATATATATATATATATATATATATATATATAGAAGCAAAGAAAGGACCGGCACTCCTCTTCCCGGATTACATGCTTGGGTGCCCTCCCAGGTGGGAATTGGATAGAAGGTAACAAAGCAGGCGGCACTCCAAGGCTGTGGTAGATTAAAGTGTATTTACACACAAAACATAGTCTAGGACTATGTTTTGTGTGTAAATACACTTTAATCTACCACAGCCTTGGAGTGCCGCCTGCTTTGTTACCTTCTATATATATATATATATATATATATATATAATATATATAAAAAGCGCTATCTGGGTTATTCCAGTGTCAGTTTGGCGCTGGGTGTGTGCTGGCATACTCTCTCTCTGTCTCCCCAAAGAGTCTTGTTTGGGAAATGCGTGTCGGCATGTCTGAAGCGGAAGGTGGAGCAGATGTGTGGGGTGTCTCCATCGGCAACGCCGACTCATAATTGGATGGACATGTGGTATATGTTAAATGCGAGTGTGGCCTCATTATATAAAAGACTGGACAAAGCAGAGTAGAAAGCGGGGAGTCAATCCACGGATTGGACTGGGTGACAGGGCCCTTCTGGGTCTCAAAAACGTCCCCTATCCCAAATAGTGGACACTGGTACCGACACGGATTCTGACTCCAGTGTCGACTACGATGATGCGAGGTTACACCCAAGGGTGGCAAAAAGTATTCAGTGTATGATTATTGCAATAAAAGATGTTTTGCATATCACTGATGACCCCTCTGTCCCTGATACGAGGGTGCTCATGTATAAGGAAAAGAAACCTGAGGTAACCTTTCCCCCATCTCATGAGCTTAACCAGTTATTTGAAAAAGCTTGGGAAACTCCAGATAAAAAACTGCAGATTCCCAAAAGGGTTCTTATGGCGTATCCTTTCCCTGCACAGGACAGGGTACGTTGGGAATCCTCTCCCAGGGTGGACAAGGCTTTAACGCGCCTGTCCAAGAAGGTGGCGCTGCCGTCTCCGGACACGGCAGCCCTCAAGGATCCTGCTGATCGCAGACAGGAGACTACTTTAAAGTCTATTTATGCGCATATGGGTGCTTTGCTCAGACCGGCAATAGCATCGGCATGGGTATGTAGCGCAGTTGCAGCATGGACAGATACCTTGTCAGCTGACCTTGATACCCTAGACAGGGATACCATTTTATTAACCTTAGCCCACATTAAAGACGCAGTCTTATATATGAGGGACGCACAAAGAGACGTTGGGCTGCTGGGTTCCAGAGCCAATGCCATGGCTATTTCTGCGAGACGAGCTCTATGGACCCGCCAATGGACAGGTGATGCAGACTCGAAGAAGCATATGGAGGTTTTACCTTACAAGGGTGAAGTGTTGTTTGGAGAGGGGCTCGCGGACCTGGTTGCCACAGCTACCGCGGGTAAATCTACCTTTTTACCTTTTGTTCCCCAACAGCAAATGAAAACTCCACAGTATCAGATGCAGTCCTTTCGGTCGCATAAATCCAGAAGAGGTCGGGGCTCCTTCTTCCTTGCCAGAGGTAAGGGTAGAGGAAAGAGAACACCTGTTTCGGCTAGTACCCAGGAGCAGAAGTCCTCCCCAGCTTCTACAAAATCCACCGCATGACGCTGGGGCTCCCCTAAGGGAGTCCGCACCAGTGGGGGCGCGCTTTCGACTTTTCAGTCAGATCTGGATTCTTTCAGACGTGGATCCTTGGGTGATGGAAATTGTTTCCCAAGGCTACAAGCTGGAATTCGAAGAGGTGCCCCCTCGCCGATTTTTCAAGTCGGCCTTGCCAGCTTCACCCCCGGAGATTGAAGTAGTGTTAGCTGCAATTCAAAAGCTGTTGGTCAAGGTCCCCCTGGTCCAACAAGGAAAAGGGTATTATTCAACCCTATCTGTGGTCCCGAAGCCGGATGGTTCGGTCAGACCCATTTTAAATCTAAAATCCCTAAACCTGTACTTGAAAAAGTTAAAATTCAAGATGGAATCACTCCGAGCTGTAATATCCAGCCTGGAAGGGGGGGATTTGATGGTGTCACTGGACATAAAGGATGCATACCTTCATGTCCCCATATACCCCCCTCATCAGGAGTACCTGAGATTCGCTGTACAGGACTGTCATTACCAGTTTCAGACGTTGCCGTTTGGGCTTTCCACTGCCCCGAGGCTTTTCACCAGGCAGGGAGTCACAATTATCCCATACTTGGACGATTTGCTGATAAAGGCGAGATCGAGAGACCAGTTGCTGAAGAGCGTGTCGCTCTCCCTGAAAGTGCTGCAACGGCACGGTTGGATTCTGAATCTGCCAAAGTCACAATTGGTTCCAACGACTCGACTATCATTCCTAGGCATGATTCTGGACACGGAACAAAAGAGGGGTTTTCTCCCATTGTAGAAAGCCCAGGATCTCCAGAAAATGGTCAGAGACCTGCTAAAACCAAAAAGAGTGTCTGTTCATCAATGCACTCGAGTTCTGGGGAAAATGGTGGCAGCCTACGAGGCCATCCCCTTCGGCAGGTTTCATGCGATGACTTTTTAGTGGGACCTTCTGGACAAGTGGTCCGGGTCCCATCTACAAATACATCAGAAAATAACCCTGTCCCCCAGGGCCAGGGTGTCTCTCCTGTGGTGCTGCAGAGTGCTCACCTTCTAGAGGGTCGCAGATTCGGCATTCAAGACTGGGTTCTGGTGACCACGGACGCGAGCCTCCGAGGATGAGAAGCAGTCACACAAGGAAGAAATTTTCAGGGGCTATGGTCAAGCCAGGAGGCTTGTCTGCAAATCAACATACTGGAATTGAGGGCCATATACAACGGCCTACGACTAGCGGAGAATCTTCTTCGCGACCTACCGGTTCTGATTCAATCAGACAACGTCACAGCCGTGGCTCATGTAAACCGCCAAGGCGGGACAAGGAGCAGAGTGGCGATGGCGGAAGCTGACAGGATTCTTCGCTGGGCGGAAAATCACGTAAGCGCTCTGTCAGCTGTCTTCATTCCGGGAGTGGACAACTGGGAAGCAGACTTCCTCAGCAGACACGATCTCCATCTGGGAGAGTGGGGATTTCATCAAGAAGTTTTTGCAGAGATAACAAGTCTTTGGGGAATTCCTCAAATAGACATGATGGCGTCACGCCTCAACAAAAGGCTTCGGAGGTATTGTGCCAGGTCTCGGGACCCTCAGGCACTAGCAGTAGACGCCCTGGTGACACCATATGTGTTTCAGTCGGTCTATGTATTTCCTCCTCTTCCTCTCATCTCAAAAATATTGAGAATCATAAGACCAAGAAGAGTGCAGACAATACTCATTGTCCCAGATTGGCCTCAAAGGGCCTGGTATTCAGATCTTCAGGAAATGCTCACAGAAGATCCGTGGCCTCTTCCTCTCAGGGAGGACCTGTTATAGCAGGGGCCATGTGTGTTCCAAGACTTACCGCGGTTACGTTTGACGGCATGGCGGTTGAACACCGAATCCTAGCTGGGAAAGGTATTCCGGAGGAAGTTATCCCTACTCTGATAACGTATAGGAAGGCGGTGACAGCAAAGCATTATCACCGTATCTGGAGGAAGTTTGTATCTTGGTGTGAAGCCAAGAATGCTCCTACGGAAGATTTCCATCTGGGCCGGTTTCTTCACTTTCTACAGACAGGAGTGGATATGGGCCTGAAGTTAGGCTCCATTAAGGTACAGATTTCGGCCCGATCTATATTCTTTTAGAGGGAATTGGCTTCTCTCCCAGAAGTCCAGACGTTTGTGAAGGGAGTGCTGCACATCCAGCCCCCCTTTGTGCCCCCAGTGGCACCGTGGGACCTTAACGTGGTGTTAAGTTTCCTGAAATCTCACTGGTTTGAACCTCTTCAAACAGTGGAATTAAAATTTCTCACGCGGAAGTTGGTCATGTTATTGGCCTTGGCATCTGCAAGGCGGGTGTCCGAATTGGCGGCCTTGTCCCACAAGAGCCCCTATTTGATTTTCCATGTGGATAGAGCAGAGTTGAGGACACGTCCTCAATTTTTGCCTAAGGTGGTTTCTTCATTTCATATGAACCAACCTATTGTGGTGCCTGTGGCTACTGGGAGGACTCCAAGTCCCTAGATGTAGTCAGGGCCTTAAAGATTTATGTAGCTAGGATTAGGAAAACAGAGGCTCTGTTTGTCCTGTATGCAGCCAACAAGGTTGGCGCTCCTGCTTCTAAGCAGACTATTGCTCGCTGGATCTGTAACACGATTCAGCAGGCTCATTCTACGGCTGGATTGCCGTTACCAAATTCGGTAAAGGCCCATTCCACTAGGAAGGTGGGCTCTTCTTGGGTGGCTGCCCGAGGCGTCTCGGCATTACAGCTTTGCCGAGCAGCTACTTGGTCGGGTTCAAACACTTTGTTGCTAAATTCTACAAGTTTGATACCCTGGCTGATGAGGACCTTGCGTTTGCTCAGTCGGTGCTGCAGAGTCATCCGCACTCTCCCGCCAGGTCTGGAGCTTTGGTATAATCCCTATGGTCCTTACGGAGTCCCCAGCATCCTCCTAGGACGTAAGAGAAAATAAGATTTTAAACCTACCGGTAAATCTTTTTCTCCTAGTCCGTAGAGGATGCTGGGCGCCCGTCCCAGTGCGGACTGTATCTGCAAGACTTGTATATAGTTGTTTCTTTCATAAGGGTTATGTTACAGTTGGAATCGGTCTTTGACTGATACTGTTTTTGTTCATGCTGTTAACTGGTTGCGTGTATTCCAGGTTATATGGTATGATTGGTGTGGGCTGGTATGAATCTTGCCCTTAGATTAACAAAATCCTTTCCTCAAATTGTCCATCTCCTCCGGGCACAGTTCTCTAACTGAGGTCTGGAGGAGGGGCATAGAGGGAGGAGCCAGTGCACACCCATACTAAAAGTTCTTTATAGTGCCCATGTCTCCTGCGGAGCCCGTCTATACCCCATGGTCCTTACGGAGTCCCCAGCATCCTCTACGGACTAGGAGAAAAAGATTTACCGGTAGGTTTAAAATCTTATTTTATTTTTTTTCCCATTATGTCACACTAACTTCTTGCTGGAAATAAGTGCCTGTCCTGCTGTAATGGCAATCTTTACACAGTAACTATAGAATTTTAAAAATATATTTTAGAAAAGCGCTGTGAAGACAAGAGTGGGAGGCATTTATGAAAACTTGATTACAGGAACTGCAAATAAGGTACCTGTAACACTCATTAACACACTACGTTTGTAAGCTGTACCACGGAAATCAGTGTGTAATTGTTTGGTATAACTTCAGCACTTGGCGGTGTCGTCCCCCCCCCCTCTACACACACAATTAGTTGTGCATCAGGCGTCAACAGCAGCATTGTAGCGTTCCATCTAATAATTGTGAAATGTCGAACTGTTCTCAATTAGTTTTCATTATTTTTCTGCAATATTAGTCATAAGTACACCGTCTGCTACTTCCTTGCCAGTCCATTGGCATTATGGACCGTTCTATAATCCTAGATTATAGATATAGATATCTATACACCACATGTAAAACAAGATTAGGAAAACACCCCACTCCCTTGCGTTCATAAGTTAATAAAGCATGCATCGCCCCTGGGATGCTGCTGCGTCATGGCTATATCTAACCACAGGTGATAGTGGGTATACAATGGTTGAACCCTATAGCTTCAATCATTTTAAGATGGGTACATACTGCGTCCTATGCAGAGGAGGATTTACCACAAGGCAACCAAAGCGGCTGCTTAAGGCCTTGTTGGTCTCAGGGGGCCCTGCTGGTCCCAGGAGGGCCGCCGACAAGGCTGTATAAAGGGTATTTCTGACGGACGAAGAGCTTCACCGAAATTGTCTGAGAGCTGGTCTGGCTGAATACTTCCAGCAGGCTGTCGGTGATTAGACAGCTGGTGGGTGCTGGCTCCAGCACATGACTGTTTCTCTAGTCCTGCAGTACTGTGCGTGTGACCAGTTATGCTCAGGGCGGGATGTACTAAGGTGTGGCGGAGTATTCCACCACACTTCGCCTACATACTAATCGCATATGTACTAAGATATGCAATTAGTATAGCAAAGGACAGCTCTCACTGATAAGAGCTGTCCTTTGCGATGCCGGCTGCTGCTGGAGGGAGGAAGCCGCTTACCCGCGCTGTAAGTCCGTGGAAAGAAGGGACAGAGACACCGGCTCCACCCCTGCTGCTGTCAGCATAGGATCCACCAATCAGCGCAGCCTGGGGCCGGGAGAGGAGGTCCCTGTACGGCGCTGCTGCGGCATGAAGACTGGCTGGCTGACCGCCATGAAGGCAGCTGGGACAGGACATCTCGCCAGCGGTGCCCGGAGCTGGATGGATGCCTACCTGTGGACAGACCTACGGATGGAGGACTCCTCCGCTAAGAGGTACACAGGTGGCGAGGGTGGGATCCGATTAGATCCCTCAGGATGGCTGCGTAAGGAAGCCCATAGGCTTCTATAAGGTAATGACAGCAAAAGCTGGCGTTACACTCCGCACTGAAAACCCGGTGGCCGGGCAGTAGTACAGTACATATGAAAATGCGGTAAAAACCCCAAAAACTGGGGTTTTACAGCATTTTCCCTTTAGTACATCCTGCCCTCAGAGAGAAAAGCCGGGATATGCATAGAAAAAAACATGAGGTCTTCCAGTGTACTTTATTTTATATATCATCCACCTACTTAACATTTCATTCAGGTGGGGAATGGGGGGAGGGCAGTGTTATTTTAAGTACAGTGTCTAACATCCGCCTGCTTCAATCATGGCTGGGGAGGAGGCACACACTGACTGGTGACATATCAACATGCTATAATACTCTATTTTAGTAAAGGGGGGGGGGGCACTCACATGAAGTCAACACTAATGTAAGTGGTAGTTATAATAAGTATTTTAAGGTATGGGTGTCTGCATTATATATCAGTGCTCCCCCACACACACACACACTGATTGTAGCAGGTCCCCTATCCTTTATAATATTCATTATTGCACCCCTCAGTCAGTGACTGTATTAACTTTATACCAGTGCCTTTTAGTGTGACTCCATTATACAAGGTCTGACAATTAAGTTAGCGAACCCGCCACTGTGCACTGGCAGATTTACGACTAGGCAACCAAAGCAGCCGCAAGGCTGATCACAGAGTCGGGAGGGCATTTCTGATTTCCGCTGAAAATGTCAGAGTGCTGAGCTGGCTGAATTCTTCTGGCAGGCTGTCAGTGACTACAACTGGCAGCTATCTAATTTTAAGGGCATCACGAACAGTGTAATGGATAGCATTACTGCCTCACAGCACTCAGGTCATGGGTTCAATTCCCGCCATGGCCCTAACTGTGTGGAGTTTGTATATTATCCCCGTACTTGCGTGAGTTTCTTCCGGGTACTCCAGTTTCCTCCCACAATCCAAAAATATACAGATACTGTAGGTTAACTAACAAACCTAACCCTAGCGTGAATGTGTGTGCATGTACATGTGATAGGGAATATAGATTGTTAGTCCGCTGGGGAAGGGACTGCTGTGAATGGCCAAATATTCTCTGTAAAGCGCTGCGGAACCTTTAAAATTCAAACAGGACATAAGCAGCAGGATGAAATGCAGTCTTAAATCACTGGAGGTGCGGTTTGCTGGTCGATCTGACTTTTTTAAAGGGACAATCACTGACAAGGCAAAACCATGCCTTGTAGGTGATTGTCCCTTTAAAAAATGTCCGAGATCGTCCAGCAACCCGCACCTCCGGCGATCTCTGACTGCCTTACATCCCGCCGATGATCGGCCGTTACAGGTGTGTTGTAAGCCATTTATCGGCTTATGCTCCTTCATTGGCACTGCGTACACACTGATACAATTACTTTGCCAATCCTTCGATATCTGATGTAAATCAAATGATCTGCATAATGATTGTAATCGTGTGTTCCCACCTTTTCCCTCATGGCTTCCTGATTTGAGGAGAGTTTCCCACCTTTGGCACCATTTTTGTTATGGTTGGGAGCCATATCACATTAACCAATGTGCTGCAGAGGGTGACATGGGCATGCCCTATAGTGACGCCTATAAGACGTGGTGTTGTGATTAATCCCAATGACATAAGCAGTGTATGGCCTGTTGCCGGTGCGCAGTGTATGGCCTGTTGCCGGTGCGCAGTGTATGGCCTGTTGCCGGTGCGCAGTGTATGGCCTGTTGCCGGTGCGCAGTGTATGGCCTGTTGCCGGTGCGCAGTGTATGGCCTGTTGCCGGTGCGCAGTGTATGGCCTGTTGCCGGTGCGCAGTGTATGGCCTGTTGCCGGTGCGCAGTGTATGGCCTGTTGCCGGTGCGCAGTGTATGGCCTGTTGCCGGTGCGCAGTGCATGGCCTGTTGCCGGTGCGCAGTGCATGGCATGTTGTCGGTGCGCAGTGCATGGCCTGTTGCCGGTGCGCAGTGCATGGCCTGTTGCCGGTGCGCAGTGCATGGCCTGTTGCCGGTGCGCAGTGCATGGCCTGTTGCCGGTGCGCAGTGCATGGCCTGTTGCCGGTGCGCAGTGCATGGCCTGTTGCCGGTGCGTAGCGTATGGCCTGATGCCGGTGCGCAAGGTACGGCCTTATGCCGGTTCGCAGTGCATGTTGTAGTTGTCAAATCTCTGTACTTCTTTTTTTTATATGTTATTTCGTTTATATAGTGCCACAAGGCACTGCAACACCATATATTGCGCATTGGCCCAAATGCTACATAGAAGAACATAACTTTACATATATAAATAACTAGCTGAATACCTGTTCTCCGCTACGTAATTTTAAGTATAATCACAAAGAGATGAAAAGCGCTGGTATTTAAGCAAATTTGATACTGCTTTTAAAATAGGCTCACTTTGTAGTAGGATGTTGGCGAGAACTGGTAGTATCAAAGTGCCCCTCCATGAAACCGCCCGAGAACACACCAAAATTAATAAAGTGATTTTATTGTATGGGAATGTGTAGTCTCTGTGTCTTATTTTCTGGACAATGGGATATACCTAAAGTGGGTTATCACAGAAGTTCAGCAGTTAGACTTGCAACAGGACATGCTCTGCCCGCCGCTGCCAATCTTTATCAAGCCGCACCTCCAGGTGGGCCTTCCCCGGATTGATGCTGTCAAAAGGCTGGCGCTGAGAATTATCCGCCTCCTTCTCTGCCCCTGATGCTGCCCTGCTCAGTGCTGTGTTTGCTGGGATGACAGTCCAAGCTCCGCTCACGGTATGTTAAATATGTAAGGTTTGCAGGGGTAGGCTGACTCTATTCCAAAGGACCCTTGGTCTCCTTGCTTAGCTTCCCACTCTCCTCAGGGCTCCTCCTTTTTAAGGTAAAAAGTTAAATACTTTTGCACAACACTTAGGGTACAGACAGGTCTCCCAGTAACCTTGACTATCAAGCTTTCCTATAATGCATGTAAGAGTCAAAGTATCTACAGGTTGAGTATCCCTTATCCAAAATGCTTGGGACCAGAGGAATTTTGGATATGGGATTTTTCCGTATTTTGGAATAAATGCATACCATAATGAGATATCATGGTGATGGGACCTAAATCTAAGCACAGAATGCTTTTATGTCTCATATACACCTTATACATACAGCCTGAAGTCAATTTTAGCCAATAATTTTTATAACTTTGTGCATTGAACAAAGTGTGTGTACATACACACAATTCATTTATGTTTCATATACACCTTATACACACAGCCTGAAGGTCATTTAATACAATATTTTTAATAACTTGTGTATTAAACAAAGTTTGTGTACATTTAGCCATCAAAAAACAAAGGTTTCAGTATTTCACTCTCACTCAAAAAAGTCCGTATTTCGGAATATTCCGTATTTCGGAATATTTGGATATGGGATACTCAACCTGTATCTCTCTTTTCCTCCTATTACTCTCTGTGAGGTTCAGCAATGTTTAGTTCAAGTGACAGGTTAACCTCTGATAATTGAGACACTATCCTCTCCTGACATGAAATAGATTGGATAAGTACTTCCCTCTGAAATCTATATATAAAATATAAAAGGCAAATACCACTGACTCATCACAAAATCTCCTGACCCTTAAGGCTGGTGAGATTTTGTAGATTACTGTAGTACTTATAAATCTTGAAAGCTGTTGTGTGTCTTCCTACACCAAATAATATACGTATTGAGGAAAAAAATTTGAGTATAAGCATTTATCAAACAGAAATCATCAGATCTTCATCTACAGGAAGTGTTTTATTCTATGCTGTAAAAGTTTCAGTAGTCTCCATTGAATCTATCCGCTCAAAAAAACATGTAAAATGCATTTTGAAAATGTCTACAAATATGTGAAATGTCAGTCACGGTACTAGATCACTGTGGGGTGGTGGAGTTTCATTATGATACTGCTGGGGATGGGACCATATTTTCTTTCTTGTATGACAGTTGTTAAATCTCTGCTTAGGGGTATCTTCAATTCTTGTCAGAAACTGCCGTCTTGACGGCAAGACGGCAGTTTCTGACAGGTTTAGGTCGGAAGGGGTTCCGACCCAGTGCTGTAACTAGACATTATAGCGCTGTGTGCAAGAAATAGCATTGGCGCCCCCCATTAAGAATAGGGACAGGCGCGTCACAAATATAGGGGTGTGGCTTCACAGGGAAGGGGTGTGGTCACATAATGGTACCAATTTTATAGATTGTAAGCTTGCGAGCAGGGCCTTCCTACCACTGTCTGTTTTTACCCAGTTATGTTCTATTACTGTTGTTCTAATTGTAAAGCGCAGCAGAATATGCTGCACTATATAAGAAACTTAATTAAATAAATTCCCATTACACCACACAGTAGTGTTAGTTATTGATATTACATCACACTGTAGTGCTGCTTAGACACATTGCTCTAGGTAGAGCCCCTTAGGCACATTGCGCCAGGTAGAGCCCCTTAGGCACATTGCACCAGGTAGAGCCCCTTAGTCACATTGGGCCAGGTAGAGCCCCTTAGACACATCACGCCAGGTAGAGCCCCTTAGACACATCACGCCAGGTAGAGCCCCGTAAACACATTGCGCCAGGTAGAGCTCCTCAGACACTTTGTGCCAGATAGAGCCCTGTAGACACTTTGTGCCAGGAAGAGCCCCTTAGACACATTGCTCCAGGTAGAACCTCTTAGACACTGTGTGTGTGTGTGTGTGTGTGTGTGTGTGTGTGTGTGTGTGTGTGTGTGTTGCGCCAGGTAGAGTCCTTGTCTTCGCAGCACAGGGCACTATGGGTGGACTGGGAGAGACAACATCTCTCCCAAAACCCACCAGCGGCTTAGTGCTGCGGCTGCCTTACAGGGGGAGGTGCTGAGTTGGAGCTGGAGCGTCACTCACAGGAGGCTGCAGTTGCCTGGTTACCTATGTGAGAAGTAGCCGGGGCGGTGCAGTTAGCAATCTGCTGCGGCAGGCAGTGGCAGCCAATCGGGTGTTGCCAGTGGTGTGCGCCCACAGTGCGTATTCGCTGTGTGCCAGGCACCACTGGCATGCCGCTAGTTATGGCCCTGGGCAGAGCGCATGCAGGACAGACTCTGGGATTTCCCATCGCTGCCTGCTGTAATTCCTATAGCGGCCAGCGCTGTATATGATGGCCACCATAACTCCATGTTGGTGCGGACGGTGCACCTGCATGGAAAATGCAGTGTGTGCCCAATAACCCCCCAAAACCCACTCCCTATTCCTTTTATTTTCTTCTAATTATGACCTAAGCTACCTTAATAAAAACACACACTCACACCCCTCATCTGTTGTGAATAAATCAACTGAATTATACTTTGTACCTGCTGCTTCAGTGTCCCGCTCTCCCTTCTGCCAGACGCTGCAGCGGCTCGGCCTCTTGCAAGCGCAGGGAACTGTTGTTGTGAACTGGGTGGTGGGCTGTGAGAGACTCGAGCCCCAAAAGCTGCTGCGGCCGCAGCGGAGGAAGACGGGGGGGGGGGGGGAGGCGGAGCGTTCACACTGGAAGCTGCAGCGCCACCCGTCCATTTACTAAAAACAATAAGTAGTAGCCGGGCGCTGCAGGTACAGTACTTAGCGGTGGACAGCGGTGCTAATGCGGCACGGCCCTGCAAATGTTGCTGGCGGTCCTGCGCACACAGTGCATATGCGCTGTGGGCCAGGCACCACTGGCACACACGTAGTTATGGCCCTGTTCCAACCTATTCAATGCCGGCTGCTTAAAGTCGGATTGACATTGTCGGGACCGGGGAGATGAGACAGGGCAGCGGGAACAGGTAGGAGGGGACGGGTGAGGAGAGGAGTGGGAAACAGCAGCAGCACGGACGGGACAGCACTGGGTATGAGCGGCTGTGACAGTTGTCTGGAACGGCCAAATCCGACAGTCTGATTTGGCCGCTCATTGAATACTGACCTGTCGGATCCTTTCTGTCGGAAAGGATCAGACAGTAATTGAATATACCCCAAGTGTCTGGTTCGTGGTTGAAAGGGGGATGCTGAGAAGATTGTAGTTACAGTATCTCCTATACCATCCCATACAGCAAACAGACTTCTATTACATTCAAGTTGCCTTTATTGTATCACTCACAATGGAAATACACCATTTATGATTGTTATTTCACTCATTCAGCGTTGAGAACAAACATTTTGGTGGGGTGCTTCACAAATGGAGTCGCTTGATGTAGAAAACAAAAATAGGTTATTTTGCTGATCTCCTATAAGTGCTTTTGGCACCATTGTAAAACTATGCATTGATATAGTTTTAGTCATCTTATTACAAAACGTCTCATTTTAAGAAAACCTTTATTTAAAAAAAATTCTGCCACAGTTTGCAACACGTATGAAAATAACGAAATAAGACAAATGTTCCCAAACCCCCTTGTTTATTGTCCTATCTTACAGAGAGGATACACTTTGACTAGAGGTAGTGGCACACAGCCTTGGGTGTAGTATGGGAGTTGGATAAGCGAAGTCATACAGAAATGGCAATACTGTATATTGTTTATAAATTACATTTTCAAAAGGTATTGCTGCTCTTGTAGATGGATTTTAATTTCAGTCACTGCTGGTGCTGTGGTCAGTTCTATGTATATTATGATGCTGGATTCCCCATTTCTCTTACGTCCTAGAGGATGCTGGGGACTCCGTAAGGACCATGGGGTATAGACGGGCTCCGCAGGAGACATGGGCACTATAAAGAACTTTAGAATGGGTGTGCACTGGCTCCTCCCTCTGTGCCCCTTCTCCAGACCTCAGTTAGATCCTGTGCCCAGAGGAGACTGGGTGCATTACAGGGAGCTCTCCTGAGTTTCTCTGAAAAAATAATTTTGTTAGGTTTATTATTTTCAGGGAGCACTGCTGGCAACAGGCTCCCTGCATCGTGGGACTGAGGAGAGAGAAGCAGACCTACTTAAATGATAGGCTCTGCTTCTTAGGCTACTGGACACCATTAGCTCCAGAGGGAGTCGGAACGCAGGTCTCACCCCGCCGTTCGTCCCGGAGCCGCGCCGCCGTCCTCCTCACCGAGCCGGAAAAGCCGGGTGAGTATAAGAAGAAAGAAGACTTCAAAGGCGGCAGAAGACTTCAGATCTTCTCTGAGGTAACGCTGCGTGCCATTGCTCCCACACACAACACACACGGCAGGCACTGATGGGTGCAGGGCGCAGGGGGGCGCCCTTGGCAGCAATTTTAAACCTCTAGGACTGGCTAAAATGAATATATAGGCTCCGAGGGCTGTATATAGTAAATCCCCCGCCAGTATTTAAAAAAAATCGAGCGGGACCGAAGCCCGCCGCTGAGGGGTCGGAGCTTGATCCCTCAGCACTAACCAGCGCCATTTTCTCCACAGACATTGCAGAGAAGCTGGCTCCCCGGACTCTCCCCTGCTGAACACTGTGACACAGGGCAGAAAAGAGGGGGGGCACTTGTAAGGCGCATGGGGTGTATTATATGCACATAATTATATAAAAGCGCTATTTATCTGGGAATTGGTTTTTCCAGTGTCAGTTGGCGCTGGGTGTGTGCTGGCATACTCTCTCTCTGTCTCTCCAAAGGGCCTTATTGGGGATCTGTCTCCATATAAATATCCCTGTGTGTGTGTGTAGGGGTGTCGGTACGAGTGTGTCGGCATGTCTGAAGCGGAAGGCTCTTCTAAGGAGGAGGTCGAGCAGATGATTGTGGTGTCTCCGTCGGCAACGCCGACACCTGATTGGTTGGACATGCGGAATGTTTTAAATGCAAGTGTGACATTATTACATAAAAGGATGGACAAAGCAGAGTCCAGGGAAAAGCAGGGAGTCAATCCATGGCTTTGACTGTGTCACATGGCCCTTCATGGTCTCAAAAACGTCCCCTATCCCAAATAGCAGACACTGATACCGACACTGATTCTGACTCCAGTGTCGACTACGATGATACAAGGTTACACCCAAGGGTGGCAAAAAGTATTCATTATATGATTATTGCAATAAAAGATGTTTTGCATATCACAGATGACCCCTCTGTCCCTGACACGAGGGTACACATGTTTAAGGAAAAGAAACCTGAGGTGACATTTCCCCCATCTCATGAGCTGAACACATTATTTGAAAAAGCTTGGGAAACTCCAGACAAGAAACTGCAGATTCCCAAAAGAATTGTTATGGCGTATCCTTTCCCGGCACAGGACAGGGTACGGTGGGAATCCTCGCCCAGGGTAGACAAGGCTTTGACGCGCTGATCCAAGAAGGTGGCGCTACCGTCTCCAGACACGGCAGCCCTCAAGGATCCTGCTGACCGCAGACAGGAAACGACTTTAAAATCAATTTATACACATACGGGTGCTTTGCTCAGAACGGCAATAGCATCGGCATGGGTTTGTAGCGCGGTAGCAGCTTGGACAGATACCTTGTCAGCTGATATGGATACCCTAGATAGGGATACCATTTTATTGACCCTAGGTCACATCAAAGACGCAGTCTTATATATGAGGGACGCTCAGAGAGACGTCAGCCTACTAGGTTCAAGGGCCAACGCCATGGCGATTTCTGCTAGGCGAGCACTGTGGACCTGCCAGTGGACGGGTGATGCCGACTCAAAAAGGCATATGGAAGTTTTGCCTTACAAGGGTGAGGTTTTATTTGGGGAAGGTCTCGCGGACCTGGTTTCCACAGCTACCGCGGGTAAATCTACTTTTTTGCCTTATGTTCCCCCACAGCAAAAGAAAACGCCACAGTATCAGATGCAGTCCTTTCGGTCGCATAAGTCCAGAAGAGGTCGGGGCTCTTCCTTCCTCGCCAAAGGTAAGGGTAAAGGGAAAAGAATGCCTGCTACGGCCAGTTCCCAGGAACAGAAGTCCTCCCCGGCTTCTACTAAATCCACCGCATGACGCTGGGGCTCCACTGAGAGTCCGCGCCGCTGGGGGCACGTCTTCGACTCTTTGGCCACGTCTGGGTTCAGTCGGACGTGGATCCTTGGGTGATAGAAATTGTATCCCAAGGCTACAAGCTGGAATTCGAAGACGTGCCTCCCCGCCGATTCTTCAAATCGACTTTACCAACGTCTCCCCCAGAGAAGGAGATAGTTTTAGCTGCAATTCAAAAGCTGTGTCTACAGCAAGTGATTATCAAGGTTCCCTTAATACAACAGGGAAAAGGGTACTATTCAACCCTATTTGTGGTCCCGAAACCGGATGGCTCGGTCAGACCCATTCTAAACTTAAAATCACTGAACCTGTACTTAAAAAGGTTCAAATTCAAGATGGAATCGCTAAGGGCAGTGATCTCCAGCCTGGAAGGGGGGGATTTTATGGTGTCACTAGACATAAAGGATGCATACCTTCATATCCCCGTTTATCCTCCTCATCAGGCGTACCTGAGATTCGCTGTACAGGACTGTCATTACCAATTTCAGACGTTGCCGTTTGGGCTTTCAATGGCCCCGAGGGTTTTCACCAAGGTAATGGCGGAAATGATGGTACTCCTGCGCAGGCAAGGAGTCACAATTATCCCGTACTTGGACGATCTCCTGATAAAAGCGAGATCAAAGGAACAGTTGCAGAAAAGCGTGTCTCTCTCCCTGAGAGTGCTGCAGCAACATGGCTGGATCCTAAATCTACCAAAAGTCACAGTTGGTTCCAACAACTCGGCTGTCTTTCTTAGGCATGATTCTGGACACAGAACAAAAGAGGGTTTTTCTCCCGATGGAAAAAGCCCAGGAACTCCAGAACATGGTCAGAGACCTGTTAAAACCAAAAAGAGTGTCAGTCCATCAATGCACTCGAGTACTGGGGAAAATGGTGGCGACCTACGAGGCCATCCCCTTCGGCAGGTTTCATGCGAGGACTTTTCAGTGGGACCTTCTGGACAAGTGGTCCGGGTCCCACCTTCAAATACATCAGAAAATAACCCTGTCCCCCAGGGCCAGGGTGTCTCTCCTGTGGTGGCTGCAGAGTGCTCACCTTCTAGAAGGTCGCAGGTTCGGCATTCAGAACTGGGTTCTGGTGACCACTGACGCGAGCCTCCGAGGATGGGGAGCAGTCACACAAGGAATTTTCAAGGACTGTGGTCAAGCCAGGAGGCTTGTCTACACACCAACATACTGGAATTAAGGGCCATATACAATGGCCTACGACAAGCGGAGAATCTTCTTCGCGACCTACCGGTTCTTATTCAATCAGACAACGTCACAGCCGTGGCTCATGTAAACCGCCAAGGCGGGACAAGGAGCAGAGTGGCAATGGCGGAAGCCACCAGGATTCTACGCTGGGCAGAAAATCAAGTAAGCGCTCTGTCAGCGGTATTCATTCTGGGAGTGGACAACTGGGAAGCAGACTTCCTCAGCAGACACGATCTCCATCCAGGAGAGTGGGGTCTTCATCAAGAAGTCTTTGCAGAAATAACAAGTCTTTGGGGACTTCCTCAAATAGACATGATGGCATCACGCCTCAACAAGAAGCTTCGGTGGTATTGTGCCAGGTCAAGGGACCCTCAGGCAGTAGCGGTGGACGCCCTGGTGACACCATGGGTGTTTCAGTCGGTCTGTGTGTTCCCTCCTCTTCCTCTCATCTCAAAAATATTGAGAATCATAAGACGAAAAAGAGTACGGACAATACTCATTGTTCCAGATTGGCCTCGAAGGGCCTGGTATTCAGATCTTCAGGAGATGCTCACAGAAGATCCGTGGCCTCTTCCTCTCAGGGAGGACCTGTTGCAGCAGGGACCTTGCGTGTTCCAAGACTTACCGCGGTTACGTTTGAAGGCATGGCGGTTGAACACCGAATCCTAGCGGGGAAGGGTATTCTGGAATAAGTCATCCCTACTCTGATAAAGGCTAGGAAGGAAGTGACGGCGAAACATTATCACCGTATCTGGAGGGAGTATGTATCTTGGTGTGAAGCCAAGAATGCTTCTACGGAAGATTTCCACTTGGGCCGTTTTCTCCACTTTCTACAGACAGGAGTGGATATGGGCCTAAAGCTAGGCTCCATTAAGGTACAGATTTCGGCCCTATCTATATTCTTCCAGAAGGAATTGGCTTCTCTCCCAGAAGTCCAAACTTTTGTTAAGGGAGTGCTACACATCCAGCCTCCTTTTGTGACCCCAGTGGCACCATGGGACCTTAACGTGGTGTTACAGTTCCTAAAATCTCACTGGTTTGAACCGCTTCAGACGGTTGAATTCAAATTTCTCACTTGGAAGGTGGTCATGTTGTTGGCCTTGGCATCTGCGAGGCGGGTGTCCGAATTGGCGGCCTTGTCTCACAAGAGCCCCTATCTGATTTTCCATGTGGATAGAGCGAAGTTGAGGGCTCGTCCTCAATTTTTGCCCAAGGTGGTTTCATCATTTCATATGAACCAACCTATTGTGGTGCCTGTGGCTACGGGTGACTTGGAGGACTCCAAGTCCCTAGATGTAGTCAGGGCCTTAAAAATCTATGTAGCCAGGACGGCTCGGGTTAGGAATACAGAAGCACTGTTTGTCCTGTATGCAGCCAGCAAAGTTGGCGCTCCTGCTTCGAAGCAGGCTATTGCTCGCTGGATCTGTAACACGATTCAGCAGGCTCATTCTACGGTAGGATTGCCGTTACCAAATTTGGTAAAGGCCCATTCCACTAGGAAGGTGGGCTCTTCTTGGGCGGCTGCCCGAGGCATCTCGGCTTTACAGCTTTGCCGAGCAGCTACCTGGTCGGGTTCAAACACTTTTGCCAAGTTCTATAAGTTTGATACCCTGGCTGATGAGGACCTTGCGTTTGCTCAGTTGGTGCTGCAGAGTCATCCGCACTCTCCCGCCCAGTCTGGAGCTTTGGTATAAACCCCATGGTCCTTACGGAGTCCCCAGCATCCTCTAGGACGTAAGAGAAAATAAGATTTTAAACCTACCAGTAAATCTTTTTCTCCTAGTCCGTAGAGGATGCTGGGCGCCCGTCCCAGTGCGGACTATTTTCTGCAAGGCTTGTATATAGTTGTTGCTTACATAAGGGTTATGTTACAGTTGAAATCAGTCTTTGCCTGTTACTTTTTGTTGCATACTGTTAACTGGTTGCGTATATTCCATGTTATACGGTGTGGATGGTGTGGGCTGGTATGAATCTTGCCCTTGGATTAACAAAAATCCTTTCCTCGTACTGTCCGTCTCCTCTGGGCACAATTTCTCTAACTGAGGTCTGGAGGATGGGCATAGAGGGAGGAGCCAGTACACACCCATTCTAAAGTTCTTTATAGTGCCCATGTCTCCTGCGGAGCCCGTCTATACCCCATGGTCCTTACGGAGTCCCCAGCATCCTCTACGGACTAGGAGAAAAAGATTTACCGGTAGGTTTAAATTCTTATTACAAGATCTCTGAAAGGTTTTTTTCTGCTAGGTGCCGGAGGCAAAAATGACATCACGTTGCTCAGCTGGAGTTACGGGTGCCATAGTGGTTCACATCCAAATTCCCTGGCAGCAGTTGAGTGCATTGTCAATGCTGGTATATTTTCCATTGGAATTGCATAATGAGCAGCTATATATGTATGTATTTGTTTTTTATATATAAATTTATGCAACCCGTATTATGTGATTGAGTTTAAACCAATTTCCGTAACCCTTTGGCTTCATCCAGCCTATTTTTATTATAATTCTCTTATTTTCCAGATGCGATTTGTCAAGAATGTAAGTTCATGGAGGGAGATGAAACCTGGCTTCTACCATGGACATATTTCTTATTTGGACTTTGCAAAGTAAGATATTTCTCAGTAATTGTTACTTTCCTTTATTCTATTTCAGTGTCATCTCATTAAAGAACTATAAGCCTAATTCAGAGATGTATGCAATCCCAACAGGATCTGTACTGGGCACGTGCAGATCTGTCTGCAAGTTTGCTCTCAATGCATCCTAACCAGCAGTTTAGTAGTGAGGAATGGGCGGTGGCGGGCAGCGTTTAATAAACGGGCTCGTCTGCACAGTTTTCTGGGTGTGCCAAGGCCAGTGGCTGTGTTCTTAGATGCAGCTTCACTGGCACTGGCTGATTAAAAACACCGGCCACCCTGAGGAAGCTGAGGGCTACTAACCTGATGGTCACGGAGATGATCCAATATTGAGTCTTCGGATGCAGCAGTGGATCACAGTAGGCAGGATGCATTTACTTACACAAGACTCCTCCTGCAACATTAGCATATTATAGCACAGCAGCTGCATACAAAGACTCAGCGACTGTCCTAATGCGGCCATCTCTGAATATGGCCCTATGCCCCCTAGTGTGCACCCATGCTAAGTGCTGAAATAACGGTAGAAGAATTACTTAACTTTGTAAAATCTATCTAACCTGCAGAACACCCCAAGTTTTTTGTTCTGAACATCTGCTGCATTTTATTTTATTTCTCTAACGTCCTAAGTGGATGCTGGGACTCCGTAAGGACCATGGGGATTAGCGGCTCCGCAGGAGACTGGGCACAACTAAAGAAAGCTTTAGGACTACCTGGTGTGCACTGGCTCCTCCCACTAAGACCCTCCTCCAGACCTCAGTTAGATTTCTGTGCCCGGCTGAGCTGGATGCACACTAGGGGCTCTCCTGAGCACCTAGAAAGAAAGTATATTTAGGTTTTTTATTTTCAGTGAGATCTGCTGGCAACAGACTCACTGCAGCGAGGGACTAAGGGGAGAAGAAGCGAACCTACCTAACAGGTGGTAGTTTGGGCTTCTTAGGCTACTGGACACCATTAGCTCCAGAGGGATCGACCGCAGGACCAGACCTTGGTGTTCGTTCCCGGAGCCGCGCCGCCTTCCCCCTTACAGAGCCAGAAGCACGAAGAAGGTCCGGAAAATCGGCGGCAGAAGACTTCGGTCTTCACCAAGGTAGCGCACAGCACTGCAGCTGTGCGCCATTGCTCCTCATGTACACCTCACACTTTGGTCACTGATGGGTGCAGGGCGCTGGGGGGGGGGCACCCTGAGGGCAATAAATAACACCTTGGCTGGCAAAATATACATCATATATAGTCCCAGAGGCTATATAGATGTAAAATTACCCCTGCCAGTATCACAGAAAAAGCGGGAGAAAGTCCGCCGAAAAGGGGGCGGGGCTTCTCCCTTAGCACACTGGCGCCATTTTCTCTTCACAGTGCAGCTGGAAGACAGCTCCCCAGGCTCTCCCCTGTAGTTTTCAGGCTCAAAGGGTTAAAAAGAGAGGGGGGGCACTAAATTTAGGCGCAATATATGTATACAAGCAGCTATTTGGGGAAAAATCACTCAGTTATAGTGTTAATCCCTGCATTATATAGCGCTCTGGTGTGTGCTGGCATACTCTCTCTCGGTCTCCCCAAAGGACTTTGTGGGGTCCTGTCCTCAGTCAGAGCATTCCCTGTGTGTGTGCGGTGTGTCGGTACGGCTGTGTCGACATGTTGGATGAGGAAGGTTACGTGGAGGCGGAGCAGAGGCCGATAAATGGGATGTCGCCCCCTGTGGGGCCGACACCAGAGTGGATGGATAGGTGGAAGGTATTAACCGACAGTGTCAACTCCTTACATAAAAGGCTGGATGACGTAACAGCTGTGGGACAGCCGGCTTCTCAGCCCGCGTCTGCCCAGGCGTCTCAAAGGCCATCAGGGGCTCAAAACAACGCCCGTTACCTCAGATGGCAGACACAGATGTGGACACGGAGTCTGACTCCAGTGTCGACGAGGTTGAGACATATACACAATCCACTAGGAACATCCGTTACATGATCTCGGCAATGAAAAATGTGTTACGCATTTTCTGACATAAACCCAAGTACCACATAAAAGGGGTTTTATTTTTGGGGAGAAAAAACAGCCACTGTTTTGTTCCCCCATCAGATGAATGAATGAAGTGTGTAAAGAAGCGTGGTTTCCCCCGATAAGAAACTGGTTATTTCTAAAAAGTTACTGATGGCGTACCCTTTCCCGCCAGAGGATAGGTCACGTTGGGAGATATCCCTTAGGGTGGATAAGGCGCTCACACGTTTGTCAAAAGGTGGCACTGCCGTCTTAGGATACGGCCACCTTGAAGGAACCTGCTGATAAAAAGCAGGAGGCGATCCTGAAGTCTGTATTTACACACTCAGGTTATATACTGAAACCTGCAATTGCCTCAGCATAAATAGTGCTGCTGCAGCGTGGTCTGACACCCTGTCAGATAATATTAATACGCTAAGACAGGGATAATAATATTTGCTAACATTGAGCATATTTAAGACGTTGTCTTATATATAAAGGATGCACAGAGGGATATTTGCCGGCTGGCATCCAGAATTAATGCAATGTCCATTCTGCCAGGATAGTAGAAACCCGGCAGTGGACAGGTGATGCTGCATTTAAAAGGCACATGGAGATTCTGCCTTATAAGGGTGAGGAATTGTTTGGGGATGGTCTCTGGGACCTCGTATCCACAGCAACAGCTGGGAAGAAAAAATTTTACCTCCGGTTTCCTCACAAAAGCCTAAAGAAAGCACCGTATTTTCAGGTACAGTCCTTTCGGCTTCAGAAAAGCAAGCGGGTCAAAGGCGCTTCCTTTCTGCACAGAGACAAGGGAAGAAGGAAAAAGCTGCACCAGTCAGCCAGTTCCAGGATCAAATATCTTCCCTCGCTTCCTCTGAGTCCACCGCATGACGCTGGGGCTCCACAGGTGGAGACAGGTGCGGTGGGGGCGCGTCTCGGGAACTGCAGGGATCAGTGGGCTTGCCCACAGGTGGATCCCTAGGTTCTGCAAGTAGTATCACAGGGATACAGGCTGGAGTTCGAGACGACTCCCCCTCGCCGTTGCCTCACATCAGCCTTGCCTGCTGCCCTCGGAGAAAGGTAGTACTGGCGGCAATTCACAAGCTGTACTTCCAGCAGGGTGAAATCAAGGTACCCCTCTTTCAACAAGGTCGGGGTTACTATTCCAAAATGTTGTGGTACCGAAACCAGACGGTTCGGTGAGACCCATTCTAAAATTGAAATCCTTGAACACTTATATACGAAGGTTCAAGTTCAAAATGGAATCGCTCAGGGCGATTATTGCAAGCCTGGAAAATTTCAGGGTATCACTGGACATCAAGGATACTTACCTGCATGTCCCTATTTACCCTCGCACCAGGTGTACCTCAAAATTGTGGTACAGGATTGTCATTACCAATTCCAGACGTTGCCGTTGGTCTGTCCCCGGCACCGAGGGTATTTACCAAGGTAATTGCCGAAGTACTTATCCCGTACTTGGACGATCTCCTTATAAAGGCGAGGTCCAGGGAGCAGTTGTTCGTCGGAGTAGCACTATCTCGGGAAGTGCTACAACAGCACGGCTGGATTCTGAATATTCCAAAGTCACAGCTGGTTCCTACGACGCGTCTACTGTACCTGGGTATGGTTCTGGACACAGAACAGGATAAAAAGGGTTTCTCCCGGAGGAGAAGTCCAAGGAGTTGGCGTCTCTAGACTGAGACCTCCTAATACAAATACAGGTATCGGTGCATCTATGCATGCGAGCCTTGGGAAAGATGGTAGCTTCTTACGAAGAATTTCCATTCGCCAAGTCCCATGCAAGGATCTTCCAGTGGGATCTGTTGGACAAGTGGTCCGGGTCGCATTCTCAGATGCATCGGCGGATAACCCTGTCTCCAAGGGCCAGGGTGTCGCTGTGGTGGTGACTGCACATCTTCTAGGGGGCCGCGGATTCGGCATACAGGACTGGGTCCTGGTGACCACGGATGCCAGCCTTCAAGGCTGGGGGGCAGTCACACAGGGAAGAAACTTCCAAGGCCTATGGAAAAGTCAGGAGACTTCCCTACACATAAATGTTCTGGAACTTTGGGCCATTTATAATGCCCTAAGTCAGGCTAGACCCCTGCCTCAACACCGGCCGGTGCTGATCCAGTCAGACAACATCACGGCGGTCGCTCATGTAAACCGACAGGGCGGCACAAGAAGCAGGATGGCGATGGCAGAAGCCACAAGGATTCTCCGATGGGCGGAAAATCATGTGTTAGCACTGTCAGCAGTGTTCATTCCCGGAGTGGACAACTGAGAACTTTCTCAGCAGACACGACCTCCACCCGAGAGAGTGGGGACTTCATCCAGAAGTCTTCCAAATGATTGTACACCGTGGGGAAAGGCCACAGGTGGACAGGATGGCGTCCCGCCTCAACAACAAGCTACAAAGATATTGCGCCAGGTCAAGGGACCCTCAGGCAATAGCTGTAGACGCTCTGGTAACACCGTGGGTGTACCAGTCGGTGTATGTGTTCCCTTCTCTGCCTCTCATACCCAGGGTAATGAGAATAATAAGAAGGAGAGGAGTAAGAACTATACTCATTGTTCCGGGTGGCCAAGAAGAGCTTGGTACCCAGAACTCCAAGAAATGATCTCAGAGGACCCATGGCCTCTGCCGCTCAGACAGGACCTGCTGCAGCAGGGGGCCTGTCTGTTCCAAGACGTACCGCGGCTGCGTTTGACAGCATGGCGGTTGAACGCCGGATCCTGAAGGAAAAGGGCATTCCGGAGGAAGTTATCCCTACGCTATTTAAAGCTAGGAAAGAAGTGAACGCAAACCATTATCACCGCATATGGTGGAAATATGTTGCGTGCTGTGAGGCCAGTAAGGCCCCAAAGGAGGAATTTCAGCTAGGTCGTTTTCTGCACTTCCTACAAGTCAGAGGTGACTATGGGCCTAAAATTGGGTTCCATTAAGGTCCAGATTTCGGCTCTATCGATTTTCTTCCAAAATAGAACTGGCTTCACTGCCTGAAGTTCAGACTTTTGTTAAGGGAGTGCTGCATAGTCAACCCCCGTTTGTGCCTCTAGTGGCACCGTGGGATCTCAACGTAGTGTTGGATTTCCTGAAGTCGCATTGAGTTGAGCCACTTAAATCCGTGGAGCTACAATACCTCACGTGGAAAGTGGTCATGCTGTGGGCCGTGGCATCGGCCAGGCGTGTATCAGAATTGGCGGCTTTGTCATACAAATGCCCTTATCTGTATTCTATATGGATAAGGCGGAATTGAGGACTCATTCCCAATTCCTTCCTAAGGTGGTATCAGTTTTTCATGTGAACCAACCTATTGTGGTGCCTGCGGCTACTTGGGACTTTGAGGATTCCAAGTTTTCTGGACGTAGTCAGGGCCCTGAAAAGTATATGTTTCCAGGACGGCTGGAGTCAGGAAAACTGACTCGCTATTTATCCTGTGTGCACCCAACAAGCTGGGTGCTCCTGCTTCTAAGCAGACTATTGCTCGCTGGATCTGTAGCACGATTCAACTTGCACATTCTGCGGCTGGAATGCCTCACCCTAAATCTGTGAAAGCCCATTCCACGAGGAAAGTGGGCTCTTCTTGGGCGCCTGCCCGAGGGGTCTCGGCTTTACAAATTTGCCGAGCTGTTACTTGGTCGGGTTAAAACACTCTTGCAAGAGTCTACAAGTTTGATACCCTGGCTGAGGAGGACCTAGAGTTTGCTCATTCGGTGCTGCAGAGTCATCCGCACTCTCCCGCCCGTTTGGGAGCTTTGGTATAATCCCCATGGTCCTTACGGAGTCCCAGCATCCACTTAGGACGTTAGAGAAAATAAGATTTTACTCACCGGTAAATCTATTTCTCGTAGTCCGTAGTGGATGCTGGGCGCCCATCCCAAGTGCGGATTGTCTGCAATACTTGTATATAGTTATTGCCTAACTAAACTAAAGGGTTATTGTTGAGCCATCTGTTGAGAGGCTCAGTTGTTATCATACTGTTAACTGGGTATAGTATCACGAGTTATACGGTGTGATTGGTGTGGCTGGTATGAGTCTTACCCGGGATTCAAAATCCTTCCTTATTGTGTCAGCTCTTCCGGGCACAGTATCCTAACTGAGGTCTGGAGGAGGGTCTTAGTGGGAGGAGCCAGTGCACACCAGGTAGTCCTAAAGCTTTCTTTAGTTGTGCCCAGTCTCCTGCGGAGCCGCTAATCCCCATGGTCCTTACGGAGTCCCAGCATCCACTACGGACTACGAGAAATAGATTTACCGGTGAGTAAAATCTTATTTTTATTTTTGGTCTATTTGTAAAACCTGCAGAACTGTTTAACCCGACCCCTTGCGTTGAATGATTTTGCGGCTAGACCGATGGCAAACCACTGTGGTTTTAAAGTTGTAGAAATGTGGGGTTTAATCTCTGCATTTCCTCACATATTAGAGTTGTCAGGTGAATGGACGCTCCCATCAGAGTTGGTAGAGGCTAAAGGCTGTACACACTGGTCGATGTTTCGGCCGTTCTCTTGAACGGCCGATACATCGCGGGACCGTCGGCCAGTGTGTACGGGCGATACGTCTGTGAACTCCGTCGTTCACAGACGTATCGCGTCGGCCGCGCAGCACAACCGACAGCCAATATATCTAATGATATATTGGCGCGTCGCTGTGTGTGTACGGGGCGGTCGTCCGACCGCCCGTACACATGCTGCGGCGGCTGGCGGTGATTGACAGGTGAACTGGGCGGGCGCGAGCGCCCGCCCAGTTCATGACGTCAGTCCCCCGACGGATCGGGCTGTGTGTATGCACAGCACACTGCCCCGATCCGTACATAGATATATCTGCAGATCAATTGATCTGCAGATATATCTAATAGTGTGTACCCACCTTAAGGCAGTAGAACAATTTAAACATGCTTAGGATAGACATGAATATCCTTGCAGAGAACTAAGGATTAAAAAGGGTGAGATTATCTAAAGGATAAAATTATGGGGCAGACTAGATGTGCTGTCAAATTCTATGTTTTTTTTGTAAGGAAACGTTTGTTTCCTTACAAAAAAAAGTCCTGTCTCTTATTAGCCTTCAAATCTAGGTAATGTGTAGCACTGCAGTTGCTGATCTACCTCCGGTGGTGCTTCGGTTCTTGCCTTCTAATCACCATGGCAGTTGTAGTTTAGTGGCAGAAGAAGTGCTGGCCCGTTACTCTAGTTTGTTTGCTCCGTGCATTTTGTATTTCTTGTGAAGATTTTAACAACAATTTTTTCTTCTTCTGTTTTTCAAATTTCAGATTTGGCGTAAAGAAAAAACCTATTTATATAAATGTAATAAGGGATCCTATAGAGAGGCTGGTTTCGTACTACTATTTCCTGCGTTTTGGTGATGACTACAGGCCAGGTCTGCGCCGGCGAAAGCAAGGAGATAAGAAGGTACAAGAGTGGTGGTTGGTGTTTTATCTAATGTGTTTTTAGCTGTAAATAACTTAGATGCTGATTCCAGTTTACGATTAAATTTCAACGTAACATACAGGGGACTACAAGGGTCTTTACCTTGTGCCCCACTGTTATCATTTATCCATTCAGTTCCAATATTATGGGGTGGTATTAAATAAACACCCTAAAATATTTCCACCATTAAAATTTGTTTTTCCCTATTTTTCTTACATGTGTGCTAATTATAGCTGATGTTGAGATCAGGGCCCTGTGGGGGTGATATCATCACTTCCAGGACTCCTTGTTCTTTACGCTGAAGATAGTTCTTAATGACAATGGCTGTATGTTTGGAGTTATTGTCCTGCTGCAGAATAAATTTGGAGCCAATCAGACACCTCCCTGATTGTATTGCATGATGGATAAATACCTGCCTGCATTTCTCAGCATTGAAGCACAAAGAAACGGGCAATGTTGAGGATCCTAGACGCAGTGGTTGACCAAGGAAACTTAGCGCATCAGATTAAACTTAGCGCATCATGCTGTCTTCCCTTCAAAATCGGAAGATGTCCATCAGTGCCATCAGCTCAGAACTGGCAGAAACCAGTGGGACCTAGGTACACCTATATACTGTTAGGAGAAGTCTGTACAGAAGTGGTCTTCATAGAAGAGTTGCGTCCAAAAAGCTATACCTTTTAGGTGGAAACAAGGCCAAGTGACTCTATGCAGAAAACTGGGGTGGAGAAAACTGGCAGCAGGTGCTCTGGACTGATGAGTCAAAATTTGATATATTTGGCTGTAACAGAAGGCAGTTTGTTCACCGAAGAGCTGGAAAGCTGTACAATAATGAGTATCTGCAGGCAACAGTGAAGAATGGTAGAGGTTCTTTGCAAGTTTGGGGCTGCATTGCAGCAAATTAAGTTGGGTATTTGGTCAGAATTAACGCTGTCCTCAATGCTGAGAAATACAGGCAGGTATTTATCCATAATGCAATACCCACCAGGGAGGCATCTAATTGACTCCAATGTTATTCTGCAGTAGGACAATGACCCCAAACATACAGCCAATGTCATTAAGAACTATCTTCAGCATAAAGAAGAACAAGGAGTCCTGGAAGTGGTGATGTGGTCCCCACAGAGCCCTGTTCTCAACATGATCGAGTCTGTCTGGGATTACATGAAGAGAAAGAAGGATTTGAGCAAGCCTAAATCCACAAAACATATATGTGGTTAGTTTTCAAAGATGCTTGGAACAACCCCTCTGCGGAGTTCCTTCAAAAACTGTGTGCAAGTGTACCTCCAAGAATTGATGCTGTTTTGAAGGCAAAAGGTAGTCACACCAAATTTTGATTTGATTTAGATTTCTGTTCATTGCCGTTTTGCATTTTGTTAATTGGTTTAAATAAACTATCACCCTTCTGTTTTTGAAAGCATTCTCAATTTGCAGCATTATTTCCACACCTGCCTAAAACTTTTGCACAGTACTGCAGGTTCACCTGTAGTATTCAGTAATTAACCCTTTCATTGACAGGTACACAGACTTATCACTCAGAGAAGGGTTAATGCTTTGTGATATTTTTGGCATTTCCATCTCACGATACATCTTTATCTTCCAGACCTTTGATGAATGTGTAGCAGCTGGAGGATCTGACTGCGCTCCAGAGAAACTTTGGCTCCAGATCCCGTTCTTCTGCGGCCACAGCTCAGAATGCTGGTAAGGAGGGAAAATTGGCTTAACTTATTAATTAAGTATCTTATCACTGTAATCGGTACTTAACAAATCAGAATTTGTACTTGAGAAGTACATTAAAGATAAATAATTTAAAGGATCTCCGGTAACTTATTTGGTGATCATGAGTCTTTAGAGGGAGACTCTGCTTATTTTATTTTTTTACATAAAGGAATTAATTTCAGCTAGAACCTTAACTTGGGAAATGGTTTGTTAAAGTGTACTGGTCACCTGCGCACAATTAAGCCAGGTAGTTTTTGTGCTAAAGAAATGTTTGGTTCCGAGCTTATTTATAAAACTGCATTCTCTGTCTTGTCACTGAGACGGGGTGCCGCATTTACTAATGTCCAGTGAATTGACAGACTTATTAGTAATTGGAAGACTGTATTTTCACCAACATACATTCAGTCCACATATTGCATCTTTATGTAAATAAGAGGTGCATTTATCTTCTGTATTAAACCACTAGAATGCATATACAGGTTGAGTATCCCATATCCAAATATTCCGAAATACGGACTTTTTTGAGTGAGAGTGAGATAGTGAAACCTTTGTTTCTCTATCGTCCTAAGTGGATGCTGGGGTTCCTGAAAGGACCATGGGGAATAGCGGCTCCGCAGGAGACAGGGCACAAAAGTAAAGCTTTTACAGGTCAGGTGGTGTGTACTGGCTCCTCCCCCCATGACCCTCCTCCAGACTCCAGTTAGATTTTTGTGCCCGGCCGAGAAGGGTGCAATTCTAGGTGGCTCTCATAAAGAGCTGCTTAGAGAGTTTAGCTTAGGTTTTTTATTTTACAGTGATTCCTGCTGGCAACAGGATCACTGCAACGAGGGACAGAGGGGAGAAGAAGTGAACTCACCTGCGTGCAGGATGGATTGGCTTCTTGGCTACTGGACATGAAGCTCCAGAGGGACGATCACAGGTACAGCCTGGATGGTCACCGGAGCCACGCCGCCGGCCCCCTCACAGATGCTGAAGCAAGAAGAGGTCCAGAATCGGCGGCTGAAGACTCCTGCAGTCTTCTTAAGGTAGCGCACAGCACTGCAGCTGTGCGCCATTTTCCTCTCAGCACACTTCACACGGCAGTCACTGAGGGTGCAGGGCGCTGGGGGGGGGGCGCCCTGGGAGGCAAATGAAAACCTTTAAAAAGGCTAAAAATACCTCACATATAGCCCCAGAGGCTATATGGAGATATTTACCCCTGCCTAAATGTACTAAATAGCGGGAGACGAGCCCGCCGAAAAAGGGGCGGGGCCTATCTCCTCAGCACACGGCGCCATTTTCTGTCACAGCTCCGCTGGTCAGGAAGGCTCCCAGGTCTCTCCCCTGCACTGCACTACAGAAACAGGGTATAACAGAGAGGGGGGGCAAAATAAATGGCAATATATTAATATAAAAGCAGCTATAAGGGAGCACTTAATCATAAGGCTATCCCTGTCATATATAGCGTTTTTTGGTGTGTGCTGGCAGACTCTCCCTCTGTCTCCCCAAAGGGCTGGTGGGTCCTGTCTTCGTATAGAGCATTCCCTGTGTGTCTGCTGTGTGTCGGTACGTGTGTGTCGACATGTATGAGGACGTTATTGGTGTGGAGGCGGAGCAATTGCCAAATATGAGGATGTCACCTCCTAGGGGGTCGACACCAGAATGGATGCCTTTATTTGTGGAATTACGGGATAGCGTCAACTCGCTTAAGCAGTCGTTTGCCGACATGAGGCGGCCGGACACTCAATTAGTGCCTGTCCAGGCGCCTCAAACACCGTCAGGGGCTGTAAAACGCCCCTTGCCTCAGTCGGTCGACACAGACCCAGACACAGGCACTGATTCCGGTGGTGAAGGTGACGAATCAACCGTATTTTCCAGTAGGGCCACACGTTATATGATTTTGGCAATAAAGGAGATGTTACATTTAGCTGATACTACAGGTACCACTAAACAGGGTATTATGTGGGGTGTGAAAAAACTACCAGTAGTTTTTACCGAATCAGAAGAATTAAATGACGTGTGTGATGAAGCGTGGGGTGCCCCGATAAAAAACTGCTAATTTCAAAGAAGTTATTGGCTTTATACCCTTTCCCGCCAGAGGTTAGGGAGGGCTGGGAAACACCCCCTAGGGTGGACAAAGCGCTAACACGCTTATCAAAACAAGTGGCGTTACCCTCTCCTGAGACGGCCGCACTTAAAGATCCATCAGATAGGAGGATGGAAAATATCCAAAAAGGTATATACACACATGCAGGTGTTATACTACGACCAGCTATTGCGACTGCCTGGATGTGCAGTGCTGGGGTAGTTTGGTCAGAGTCCCTGATCGAAAATATTGATACCCTGGACAGGGACAATATTTTACTGTCGTTAGAACAAATAAAGGATGCATTTCTTTATATGCGTGATGCACAGAGAGATATCTGCACACTGGCATCACGGGTAAGTGCTATGTCCATTTCGGCCAGAAGAGCTTTATGGACACGACAGTGGACAGGCGATGCGTAGAGGAGTTATTTGGGGTCGGTCTATCGGATTTGGTGGCCACGGCTACGGCCGGGAAATCCACCTTTCTACCTCAAGTCACTCCCCAACAGAAAAAGGCACCGACCTTTCAACCGCAGCCCTTTCGTTCCTTTAAAAATAAGAGAGCAAAGGGCTATTCATATCTGCCACGAGGCAGAGGTCGAGGGAAGAGACAGCAACAGGCAGCTCCTTCCCAGGAACAGAAGCCCTCCCCGGCTTCTACAAAAGCCTCAGCATGACGCTGGGGCTTCGCAAGCGGACTCGGGGGCGGTAGGCGGTCGTCTCAAGAATTACAGCGCGCAGTGGGCTCACTCGCAGGTAAATCCCTGGATCCTGCAGATAATATCTCAGGGGTACAGGTTGAAATTAGAGACAGAGCCACCTCGCCGTTTCCTGAAGTCTGCTTTACCAACGTCCCCCTCAGAAAGGGAGACGGTTTTGGAAGCCATTCACAAGCTGTATTCTCAGCAGGTGATAGTCAAGGTACCTCTTCTACAACAAGGGAAGGGGTATTATTCCACTCTTTTTGTGGTACCGAAGCCGGATGGCTCGGTAAGGCCTATTCTAAATCTGAAGTCCTTGAACCTGTACATAAAGAAGTTCAAGTTCAAGATGGAGTCACTCAGAGCAGTGATAGCGAACCTGGAAGAAGGGGACTTTATGGTATCCTTGGACATCAAGGATGCGTATCTCCACGTTCCAATTACCCCTCACACCAGGGGTACCTCAGGTTCGTTGTACAAAACTGTCACTATCAGTTTCAGACGCTGCCGTTTGGTTTGTCCACGGCACCTCGGGTCTTTACAAAGGTAATGGCCGAGATAATATTTCTTCTTCGAAGAAAAGGCGTATTAATTATCCCATACTTGGACGATCTCCTAATAAGGGCAAGGTCCAGAGAACAGCTAGAGATGGGTTTAGCACTATCTCAAGAGGTGCTAAAGCAGCACGGATGGATTCTGAATATTCCAAAATCCCAATTAATGCCGACAACTCGTCTGCTGTTCCTGGGGATGATTCTGGACACAGTTCAGAAAAAGGTTTTTCTTCCCGAAGAAAAAGCCAAGGAGTTATCTGACCTGGTCAGGAACCTCCTAAAACCAGGAAAGGTGTCTGTACATCAATGCACAAGAGTCCTGGGAAAAAATGGTAGCTTCTTACGAAGCAATCCCTTTCGGCAGATTCCATGCAAAGGGATCTGTTGGAAAAATGGTCAGGGTCGCATCTTCAGATGCACCTGCGGATAACCCTGTCGCCGAGGACAAGGGTATCCCTTCTGTGGTGGTTGCAGGAGGCTCATCTATTGGAGGGCCGCAGATTCGGCATGCAGGATTGGATCCTGGTGACCACGGATGCCAGCCTGAGAGGCTGGGGAGCAGTCACACAGGGAAGAAATTTCCAGGGAGTGTGGTCGAGCCTGAAAAAGTCTCTTCACATAAGCATTCTGGAACTAAGAGCAATCTACAATGCTCTAAGCCAGGCGGAACCTCTGCTTCAAGGAAGACCGGTGTTGATCCAGTCGGACAACATCACGGCAGTCGCCCATGTAAACAGACAGGGCGGCACAAGAAGCAGGAGGGCAATGGCAGAAGCTGCCAGGATCCTTCGCTGGGCGGAGAATCACGTGATAGCACTGTCAGCAGTATTCATCCCGGGCGTGGACAACTGGGAAGCAGACTTCCTCAGCAGACACGACCTTCACCCGGGAGAGTGGGGACTTCATCCAGAAGTTTTCCACATGCTATTAAACCGTTGGGTAAAACCAATGGTGGACATGATGGCGTCTCGCCTCAACAAAACACTGGACAGGTATTGCGCCAGGTCAAGAGATCCGCAGGCAATAGCTGTGGACGCGCTGGTAACACCTTGGGTGTACCAGTCGGTATATATGTTTCCTCCTCTGCCTCTCATACCAAAGGTATTGAGGATTATACGGCAAAGAGGAGTAAGACTAGTGGCTCCGGATTGGCCAAGAAGGACTTGGTACCCGGAACTTCAAGAGGTGGTCACGGACGATCCGTGGCCTCTACTTCTGAGAAGGGACCTGCTTCAGCAGGGTCCTTGTCTTTTTCAAGACTTACCGCGGCTGCGTTTGACGGCATGGCGTTTCAATGCCAGATCCTAAAAGGAAAAGGCATTCCAGAAGAAGTCATTCCTACCTTGATAAAGGCAAGGAAGGAAGTCACCGCGAAGCATTATCGCCGTATTTGGCGAAAATATGTTGCGTGGTGCGAGCAGCGGAGTGCTCCGATGGAGGAATTTCAACTGGGTCGTTTTCCTACATTTCCTGCAATCAGGATTGTCTATGGGTCTCAAATTGGGATCTATTAAGGTTCAAATTTCGGCCCTATCAATATTCTTCCAAAAAGAATTGGCCTCAGTCCCTGAGGTCCAGATTTTTATCAAAGGAGTACTGCATATACAGCCTCCTGTGGTGCCTAAGGTGGCACCGTGGGATCTAAATGTAGTTTTAGATTTCCTCAAATCCAATTGGTTTGAACCACTAAAGAATGTGGATTTGAAATATCTCACATGGAAAGTGACTATGTTACTGGCCCTGGCTTCGGCCGGGAGAGTATCTGAACTGGCGGCTTTGTTTTATAAAAGCCCTTATTTAATTTTCCATTCGACATAGGGCAGAGCTGCGGACGCGTCCGCATTTTCTCCCTAAGGTGGTATCAGCGTTTCACCTGAACCAGCCTATTGTAGTGCCTGCGGCTACAGACGACTTGAAGGACTCCAAGTTGTTGGACGTTGTCAGAGCCTTAAAAATATACATTTAAAGGACGGCTGGAGTCAGAAAATCTGACTCGCTGTTTATACTGTATGCACCCAACAAGTTGGGTGCACCTGCTTCTAAGCAGTCGATTGCTCGTTGGATTTGTAACAAAATTCAACTTGTACATTCTGTGGCAGGCCTGCCACAGCCTAAATCTGTTAAGGCCCATTCCGCAAGGAAGGTGGGCTCATCTTGGGCGGCTGCCCGAGGGGTCTCGGCATTACAGCTCTGCCGAGCAGCTACGTGGTCAGGGGAGAACACGTTTGTAAATTTTTACAAATTTGATACCCTGGCAAAGGAGGACCTGGAGTTCTCTCATTCGGTGCTGCAGAGTCATCCGCACTCTCCCGCCCGTTTGGGAGCTTTGGTATAATCCCCATGGTCCTTTCAGGAACCCCAGCATCCACTTAGGACGATAGAGAAAATAAGAATTTACTTACCGATAATTCTATTTCTCGGAGTCCGTAGTGGATGCTGGGCGCCCATCCCAAGTGCGGATTATCTGCAATACTTGTACATAGTTATTGTTAACTAATTCGGGTTATTGTTTAGGAAGCCATCTTTCAGAGGCTCCTCTGTTATCATACTGTTAACTGGGTTTAGATCACAAGTTGTACGGTGTGATTGGTGTGGCTGGTATGAGTCTTACCCGGGATTCAAAATCCTCCCTTATTGTGTACGCTCGTCCGGGCACAGTACCTAACTGGAGTCTGGAGGAGGGTCATGGGGGGAGGAGCCAGTACACACCACCTGACCTGTAAAAGCTTTACTTTTGTGCCCTGTCTCCTGCGGAGCCGCTATTCCCCATGGTCCTTTCAGGAACCCCAGCATCCACTACGGACTCCGAGAAATAGAATTATCGGTAAGTAAATTCTTATTTTTTTGATGGCTCAATGTACACAAACTTTGTTTAATACACAAAGTTATTAAAAATATTGTATTAAATGACCTTCAGGCTTTGTGTATAAGGTGTATATGAAACATAAATGAATTGTGTGAATGTACACATACTTTGTTTAATGCACAAAGCTATAAAAAATATTGGCTAAAATTACCTTCAGGCTGTGTGTATAAGGTGTATATGAAACATAAATGCATTCTGTGCCTAGCTTTAGGTCCCATCACTATGATTTCTCATTGTGGTATGCAATTATTCCAAAATATGGAAAAATCCAATATCCAAAATACCTCTGGTCCCAAGCATTTTGGATAAGGGAGACTCAACCTGTATTAAGTGGCATATTTAATTTGCCACTATCCATTATTAGCCATTATCATGGGCTTGTAGCAGTGCCCGGGGCTATTCAGTTGCAGCCCACAGTAGACCTTTTACCTAATGGTGTGCTAACAGAAATACGCAGTACGTAGGGCTCTGCAAGTGCATTAATGCATAGATCCGGTCACTTAACCCGGAAACTATGGGTTAACACGTGTTAGCTGTAAGCTTACTGTGGGAGAAATGGATTAAAATTGAATGACTCCCCTTATTTAAACTCAAGGCTACCCGCCCGCAGCAAGCCACACAGTTAACTGAATATGCCTAAGTGACTATGACTAGAGCAGAGGTTCTCAAATGTGGTCCTCAAGTGTCCAGGTTTTAGGTATATCCATGGCTCAGCAGAGATGGTTAAATTAAATTGACTGAGGTGCTAATTAAGTCACCTGTGGCCAAGCATGGATAAATGTAAAACCTGGACCATTGGGGTCTCTTGAGGACTGCATTTTAGAACCTCTGGACTAGAGTAAAAATGCCTACTATTTTTTCAAAACTAGTTACATCTGTTATAATGGGAGCAAAATTGATTTGGCTAGTGCAACCTATACCCAATAATCACATTTGAAATGTAATATCAATAGTACCTTAGAAGATGAGTTTGGTTGGGGAATTGGGAATATTCAACAAGTTTAAAACTATCGGTTTCCCTATCCTGACCAAAAATGGTCTGGATCTGCAAATCGGGAATTTTTAACATGAAGAATTTCCCAGACAGATCACCAATTATCATGGGTTGTCGATTGGCGGTTCTGGAAATGGGAAGTGGTTAGGGAAATGGTGAGTAGATGTATGGGGGGGCCCTTTAGATCAATAAAATATAAAGAGGCTTGGCATTCTGCTTACATATAGCATACAGACCAGTGTATGATGAAAACATGTTTCAAAGATGGAGAGCTACAGTACAAAACCTGCTTTCTTTCTGCGTTAGCAGAAACAAATTTGAGAGAATTATAAACTTGATAACCCTGCACAGTTATTACAGTAATTTGTGTTCCTTTGTCTGCAAATTCATGGAATTTTTCAGGCACAATTTTACATATGTCTATCATTTAAATGGGCTGTTTAAGCTGAAGGCAAATTAATGCTTTTGGCCATAGACAAAGGGATCACACTGTGAATTAAGATCGGATTACTGTACCTGCTTCAAAGACAATATTTCCAGACCACCTCTTTACACTTTATTTAGAGTTTTCCTTTTTAAACCCAAAGTGTTTTGTTTTGTTTTTTCTGGGTTTTTTTTAACACACAAGTGCCTAATCTTGCGTGTGCATATGTAGGATTATGTAGTGTATGTACAGTTATAAATGACTGTATGTAGAATTTTTAGATGTACATATATATTTACATATTGTACAAGTGCTTTTGTTACAGTGTATATAAAGTAGGTATATTATCATGACTATGTATTTGTAAGGCGCCACCAGGGTGAGCAGTGCTGTACTGTCAGAAACATATCCATACAAAATACATTTGTATATAAAACAGAAAGTACAGACTAGTCTGAAGGAGGGAGATAGAAAAGGGAGATAAAGGGTAGAGAGGGCCCACTCGGGAAAGCTTCTCTCTTACCCTGGATAAATTAACACCGTCTTTCCACTACACTTCCCATATTGTTCTCATCCTATTTCATTTATTTAGCAGAGCTCCTCATATTGACAGGAGGATTCACTTATTGAATTTTCTTAATAATATGACGCTTTCACAGAGCAGTAAACATATCTCTCTGTTATTCCTACCTGGTTTTCAGAACTCTCTGGGTAATAGGTTCCTGGATAAAGAGCCTATCCATGTCCTTAATTGTAGTAAGTTATGCTTAGGCCACCAGAATTTAGGTTGGCGGATGTCAATGGGGCTTTGCCGCTGTTCTCCCTTACTACCATAGGCGTGCGCACGGGGGGTGCCTGGTGCGCACAGGCACCCCCTAATGTCCGGCACCCCCTGCAGCACAGTGATCATCTGATGCTCCATGCCTGTTCCTCCTCCCTCTCCTGCTGCGCCACCCTGCCCTGCCCCACCGGACGGACTGATTGTCTGGGATGGGACTGACCAGCGCGGCTACACTCGGCAGTGGGTGAATGACTGAAGTAAAAACCTCCTCCCAGCTCCGCCACGCGGTGTGACAGGAGATCATGCCACCCACCCTTCCCGCTCTCTCTCCATTGAGTGCCACCACAGCCGCACAGCGTTCCTTTCAATCAGGAGGAGTCACGGACCCGAGGACAAATTCAGCTCAGCAGACGGTTCAGCTGAGACTGAGAAAGTAACTGTCACCGCTCAGTCAGTGACTAAAGTAAGTTAACTGCAGTGCTGCAGCTGAGCCTGCTCCTGTAGAGGAAAGACAGGGGCCAGCCAGGGGCAATATACGTACTGTCTGTTTGACTTTGTATACATATATGTACTGTGTACATGAACCTGCCCCCCCCCCCCCCCCCCAAAAAAAAAAAAGTATATAAGATCTTTAAGTGTACTCCGGAAAAAAAATTAAAGAAAAGTAGGGTTATAAAAATATATTAGCTGTTTATTAGTAGTTTCCTGAGTGGGGCTTTAAGGGTATCCTACCCTGCTGGGGCATACCATGTGGCATAATGTGAATTCGGCTCATACCGTGTGGCGTAATGTAAATTTCCACTCATACTGTGTGGCGTAATCTGTATCTGGCTCATACTATGTGGCATAATGTGAATTCGGCTCATACCGTGTGGCGTACTGTAAATTTTCGCTTATACCATGTGGCGTAATGTGAATTTCCACTCATACTGTGTGGCATACTCTGTATTTGGCTCATACTATGTGGCGTAATGTGAATTTCCGCTCATACCGTGTGGCGTAATGTGAATTTTGTCTCATACTGTGTGGCATAATGTGAATAAGGGTTAACTGGTGAGCATGGGGACATCCATGACAAATGCTGGTGTCCTGCCAACGAGGGTTCTGATGGCACATATGTAAATTTTAAACTTTACTTGTGTTATATTAAAACCCAAATGTTCGCCCCCCTAAATCTCCCATACTTTTCAGAGTGGCCCACTCAAAACCAGGGTGTTGGTGCTGGGGGGTGCAATGGGTGGGGTGTGTGGCAGGGAGAGGAATATATATGCACCTAGGCTCACCACTCTCTAGTCCCGCCACTGGGTCAGGGATAGGTTGAGGAAGTGTAAGCAGCAATAGGGTGCAGTGGCAGCTAGGACTAAGGGTTATGCCATAGCAGGCAGTCAGTACCAGCTGATGGTCGCACTATTATATTTTATTTCTCTGGGGTGGATTATATTTACTTTATTAAGAACTAGGGAGAAATTAGATTACGCTATGTGATTTTACTGAGGGAATGGGAAATAGTGCTAGACATGTCCCAGGGCAGTGCTAGACACGCCCAAAAGGCGGTGCTAGACACGCCCCTCCGGCAGTGCACCCCCTAATAAAATCAGCTGCGCACGCCTATGCTTACTACACGTGGGTATAATATTGCCACATATGTTAACTCGTACATCTAGCCTCAATAGACCACTCAGTGTGAGATACCTGGCGCAAGTGAGCCGCCAGGTCCTATGCACCTCTGCTAGTGCTAGGCATCTTTTGGGGGCTGAAAATTGTCTTTGTCGCAACAGGATGCGACTAGGACGCACCAGGAGACTGTGCGGAATAATGTGATATGCGACACTTGTATATCTGTGTATGACTGAGTCTGTATACGGAGCAGAACAGAACTTGTATTTGGAAAAAAGCTGCTGCTACATTGTAGCACTTCGTGTACAGATAGAGACTCTGTGGCACAACGATATACAAGTGTCACATATCACATTAATCAGCACAGACTCCTGGTGCATAGTAGCCACATCACATTGTGACTAATGGCTCCCATGCATCAGCAATAAATTGCTGCAATGTCCAGTCCCCCCCCCCCCCCCCCAATGGCTGGGTCAGGGAATCGGGAATATTAAATATGTTTAAAAATCCACATTCCCCAATCCTGACTGAAAATGGTGGGGAACTGCAATCAGGCAGTTTAACATGTTTAATTTCCTGATTCCATGAGGCATGGCCAATCAGTGCCGTAACTAGATGTGTGCTGAGGGGGCCTTGCCCACAGCGCAAATGTGGGCAAGGCGCACTATCTGGCAGCGCACCTACCCGTACGGCCAGTCAGTAAGTCCTGGGCCGGCGCCACCGCTTGCCTCCCTCCTCTGCATGTGAGGGGAGCGGGAGCGCGGCTGTAGCCGCATCTATCAGCAAACGGCTGCCCCGTGTCCCGCTGCCGCCGGGAGTCCCGCTGTGAGTGCAGGAGAATGGGACTCCTGCTGCTGGCGGGGTGTGGAGCGCTGTCGGAGGTTGCTCCCGGACCCGCTCTCATGCTGCTTTTAGCGTCGCCGCAGCATGTGTCCCGGACCCCAGGAGAGGCTCTGTGCCTGGATGCTGCAACCACCTCCAGGTGACTGACAGAACACACACACACACTTACTCACTCCAGAGCAGACACACACACACTTACTCACTCACTCTCTCTCTCATGCAAAACAGGGGGGAATGTGTGGACTCTGTTACTGTAATGTGTAAAAAAGGGGGATTCTGCCTGCCTAATGTGTAAAAAAAAAAAAAAAAAAAGAGGGGGACTCTGCTGCCGTAGTGTGTAAAAAAAAAAGGGGGACTCTGCTGCCGTAATGTGTAAAAAAGGGGGATTCTGCCTGCCTAATGTGTAAAAAAGGGGGATTCTCCTGCCTAATGTGTAAAAAAGGGGGACTCTGCTGCCGTAATGTGTAAAAAGGAGATGCTGTCTGCCGTAATGTGTAAAAAGGAGATGCTGTCTGCCGTAATGTGTAAAAAGGGGACTCTGCCTTGATAAATCTAAATATTTATCTTATATAATACCCTTTATGAGGTCTAAGAACACTGTACGCTATCTACGTATGAAGTACCGTAAGGGTACGCTAGTTGCGTAACAATCGCTTTGCCGTGATCGAGACGCTCAAGCGTCACGTTCGCTCACGGCAAAGAGATC